>NW_027473701.1:0-170564 GCF_050947335.1 Megachile rotundata | reverse complement strand
ATACAACCACAATCAGACAATCACAATCATACAATCACAATCATACAATCACAATCATACAATCACAATCATACAATCACAATCATACAATCACAATTATGCAATCACAATCATACAATCGCATTCATACAATCGCAATCATACAATCACAATCATACAATCACAATCATGCAATCACAATCATACAATCACAATCATACATTCAAAATCATGCAATCACAATCATACAATCACAATCATGCAATCACAATCATACAATCAGAATCATACAATCACAATCATACAATCATAATCATACAATTACAATCATACATCACAATCATACAATCACAATCATACAATCGCAATCATACAATTACAATATCCCAAATACAATCTCCCAAATACAATCATACAATCACAATCATACAATCACAATCATACAATCACAATCATACAATCACAATCATACAACCACAATCAGACAATCACAATCATACAATCACAATCATACAATCACAATTATGCAATCACAATCATACAATCACAATCATACAATCGCAATCATACAATTACAATCTCCCAAATACAATCTCCCAACTACAATCTCCCAAATACAATCATACAATCGCAATCATACAATCACAATCATACCATCACAATCATACAATCACAATCATACAATCATAATCATACAATTACAATCATACATCACAATCATACAATCACAATCATACAATCGCAATCATACAATCACAATCATACAACCGCAATCATACAAATACAATCTCCCAAATACAATCTTCCAAATACAATCTCCCAACTACAATCTCCCATATACAATCATACAATCACAATCATACAATCACAATCATACATTCAAAATCATGCAATCACAATCATACAATCACAATCATGCAATCACAATCATACAATCGCAATCATACAATCACAATCATACAATCTCAATCATACAATCACAATCATACAACCACAATCAGACAATCACAATCATACAATCACAATCATACAATCACAATCATACAATCACAATCATACAATCACAATCATACAATCACAATCATACAATCACAATTATGCAATCACAATCATACAATCGCATTCATACAATCGCAATCATACAATCACAATCATACAATCACAATCATATAATCACAAAAATACAATCATAATCATACAATCACAATCATACAATCGCAATCATACAATCACAATCATACAATCGCAATCATACAATTACAATCTCCCAAATACAATCTCCCAAATACAATCTCCCAACTACAATCTCCCAAATACAATCATACAATCGCAATCATACAATCACAATCACACCATCACAATCATACAATCACAATCATACAATCATAATCATACAATTACAATCATACATCACAATCATACAATCACAATCATACAATCGCAATCATACAATCACAATCATACAACCGCAATCATACAATTACAATCTCCCAAATACTATCTCCCAAATACAATCTCCCAACTACAATCTCCCAAATACAATCATACAATCACAATCATACAATCACAATCATACAATCACAATCATACAATCACAATCATACAATCGCAATCATACAATCACAATCATACAATCGCAATCATACAATTACAATCTCCCAAATACAATCTCCCAAATACAATCTCCCAAATACAATCAAACAATCACAATCATACAATCACAATCATACAATCACAATCATACAATCACAATCATACAATCACAATCATACAATCACAATCATACAATCACAATCAAAGAATCACAATCATACAATCACAATCATACAATCGCAGCATACAATCACAATCATACAATCTCAATCATACAATCACAATCATACAATCACAATCATACGATCGCAATCATACAATCACAATCATACAATCTCAATCATACAATCACAATCTTACAACCACAATCAGACAATCACAATCATACAATCACAATCATATAATCACAAAAATACAATCATAATCATACAATCACAATCATACAATCGCAATCATACAATCGCAATCATACAATTACAATCTCCCAAATACATTCTCCCAAATACAATCTCCCAAATACAATCTCCCAACTACAATCTCCCAAATACAATCATACAATCGCAATCATACAATCACAATCATACCATCACAATCATACAATCACAATCATACAATCATAATCATACAATTACAATCATACATCACAATCATACAATCACAATCATACAATCGCAATCATACAATCACAATCATACAACCGCAATCATACAATTACAATCTCCCAAATACAATCTCCCAAATACAATCTCCCAACTACAATCTCCCAAATACAATCATACAATCACAATCATACAATCACAATCATACAATCACAATCATACAATCACAATCATACAATCGCAATCATACAATCACAATCATACAATCACAATCATACAATCACAATCATACAATCACAATCATACAATCACAATCAAAGAATCACAATCATACAATCACAATCATACAATCGCAGCATACAATCACAATCATACAATCTCAATCATACAATCACAATCATACAATCACAATCATACAATCGCAATCATACATTCAAAATCATGCAATCACAATCATACAATCACAATCATACAATCGCAATCATACAATCACAATCATACAATCTCAATCATACAATCACAATCATACAATCACAATCATACAATCACAATTATGCAATCACAATCATACAATCGCATTCATACAATCGCAATCATACAATCACAATCATACAATCACAATCATGCAATCACAATCATACAATCACAATCATACATTCAAAATCATGCAATCACAATCATACAATCACAATCATGCAATCACAATCATACAATCAGAATCATACAATCACAATCATACAATCATAATCATACAATTACAATCATACATCACAATCATACAATCACAATCATACAATCGCAATCATACAACTACAATATCCCAAATACAATCTCCCAAATACAATCATACAATCACAATCATACAATCACAATCATACAATCACAATCATACAATCACAATCATACAACCACAATCAGACAATCACACTCATACAATCACAATCATACAATCACAATCATACAATCACAATCATACCATCACAATCATACTTTCACAATCATACAATCACAATCATACAATCACAATCATACAATCACAGTCATACAATCACAATCATACAATCACAGTCATACAATCACACTCATACAATCTCAATCATACAATCACAATCATAGAATCATAACCATACAATTAGAATCATACATCACAATCATACAATCACAATCATACAATCGCAATCATACAATTACAATATCCCAAATACAATCTCCCAAATACAATCATACAATCACAATCATACAATCGCAAGCATACAATCACAATCATACAATTACAATCATACATCACAATCATACAATCACAATCATACAATCACAATCATACAATCACAATCGTACGGTCACAATCATACAATCACAATCATACAATCACAATCATACATTCAAAATCATGCAATCACAATCATACAATCACAATCATGCAATCACAATCATACAATCATATTCATACAATCACAATCATACAATCACAATCGTACATTCACAATCGTACAATCACAATCGCACAACCACAATCAGGCAATCACACTCGTACAATCACAAACATACAATCACAATCATACAATCACAATCATACTTTCACAACCATACAATCACAATCATACAATCACAATCATACAATCACAATCATACAATCACAATCATACAATCACAGTCATACAATCACAATCATACCATCACAATCATACAATCACAATCATACAATCACCATCATACAATCACAATCATACAACCACAATCAGACATTCACAATCATACAATCACAATCATACAATCACAATTATGCAATCACAATCATACAATCGCATTCATACAATCGCAATCATACAATCACAATCATACAATCACAATCATACAATCGCAATCATACAATCACAATCATACAACCGCAATCATACAATTACAATCTCCCAAATACTATCTCCCAAATACAATCTCCCAACTACAATCTCCCAAATACAATCATACAATCGCAATCATACAATCACAATCACACCATCACAATCATACAATCACAATCATACAATCATAATCATACAATTACAATCATACATCACAATCATACAATCACAATCATACAATCGCAATCATACAATTACAATCTCCCAAATACAATCTCCCAAATACAATCTCCCAACTACAATCTCCCAAATACAATCATACAATCGCAATCATACAATCACAATCATACCATCACAATCATACAATCACAATCATACAATCATAATCATACAATTACAATCATACATCACAATCATACAATCACAATCATACAATCGCAATCATACAATCACAATCATACAACCGCAATCATACAATTACAATCTCCCAAATACAATCTCCCAAATACAATCTCCCAAATACAATCTCCCAAATACAATCAAACAATCACAATCATACAATCACAATCATACAATCACAATCATACAATCACTATCATACAATCACAATCATACAATCACAATCATACAATCACAATCATACAATCACAATCATACAATCACAATCATACAATCACAATCATACAATCACAATCATACAATCAATATCATACAATCACAATCAAAGAATCACAATCATACAATCACAATCATACAATCGCAGCATACAATCACAATCATACAATCTCAATCATACAATCACAATCATACAATCACAATCATACAATCGCAATCATACATTCAAAATCATGCAATCACAATCATACAATCACAATCATACAATCGCAATCATACAATCACAATCATACAATCTCAATCATACAATCACAATCTTACAACCACAATCAGACAATCACAATCATACAATCACAATCATACAATCACAATCATACAATCACAATCATACAATCACAATCATACAATCACAATCATACAATCACAATCATACAATCACAATTATGCAATCACAATCATACAATCGCATTCATACAATCGCAATCATACAATCACAATCATACAATCACAATCATGCAATCACAACCATACAATCACAATCATACATTCAAAATCATGCAATCACAATCATACAATCACAATCATGCAATCACAATCATACAATCGCAATCATACAATCACAATCATACAATCTCAATCATACAATCACAATCATACAACCACAATCAGACAATCACAATCATACAATCACAATCATACAATCACAATCATACAATCACAATCATACAATCACAATCATACAATCACAATTATGCAATCACAATCATACAATCGCATTCATACAATCGCAATCATACAATCACAATCATACAATCACAATCATGCAATCACAATCATACAATCACAATCATACATTCAAAATCATGCAATCACAATCATACAATCACAATCATGCAATCACAATCATACAATCAGAATCATACAATCACAATCATACAATCATAATCATACAATTACAATCATACATCACAATCATACAATCACAATCATACAATCGCAATCATACAATTACAATATCCCAAATACAATCTCCCAAATACAATCATACAATCACAATCATACAATCACAATCATACAATCACAATCATACAATCACAATCATACAACCACAATCAGACAATCACAATCATACAATCACAATCATACAATCACAATTATGCAATCACAATCATACAATCACAATCATACAATCGCAATCATACAATTACAATCTCCCAAATACAATCTCCCAACTACAATCTCCCAAATACAATCATACAATCGCAATCATACAATCACAATCATACCATCACAATCATACAATCACAATCATACAATCATAATCATACAATTACAATCATACATCACAATCATACAATCACAATCATACAATCGCAATCATACAATCACAATCATACAACCGCAATCATACAAATACAATCTCCCAAATACAATCTTCCAAATACAATCTCCCAACTACAATCTCCCATATACAATCATACAATCACAATCATACAATCACAATCATACATTCAAAATCATGCAATCACAATCATACAATCACAATCATGCAATCACAATCATACAATCGCAATCATACAATCACAATCATACAATCTCAATCATACAATCACAATCATACAACCACAATCAGACAATCACAATCATACAATCACAATCATACAATCACAATCATACAATCACAATCATACAATCACAATCATACAATCACAATCATACAATCACAATTATGCAATCACAATCATACAATCGCATTCATACAATCGCAATCATACAATCACAATCATACAATCACAATCATGCAATCACAATCATACAATCACAATCATACATTCAAAATCATGCAATCACAATCATACAATCACAATCATGCAATCACAATCATACAATCATAATCATACAATCACAATCATTCAATCACAATCGTACAATCACAATCGTACAATCTCAATCGCACAACCACAATCACACAATCACACTCATACAATCACAATCATACAATCACAATCATACAATCACAATCATACAATCACAATCATACTTTCACAATCATACAATCACAATCATACAATCACAATCATACAATCACAATCAGACAATCACAATCATACAATCACAATCATACAATCACAATCATACAATCACAATCATACAATCACAATCATACAATCACAATCATACATTCAAAATCATGCAATCACAATCATACAATCACAATCATGCAATCACAATCATACAATCATAATCATACAATCACATTCCTACAATCACAATCGTACAATCACAATCGTGCAATCACAATCGCACAACCACAATCAGTCAATCGCAATCATACAATCACAATCATACAATCACAATCATACAATCATAATCATACAATTACAATCATACATCACACTCATACAATCACAATCATACAATCGCAATCATACAATTACAATATCCCAAATTTACAATCTCCCAAATACAATCATACAATCACAATCATACAATCACAATCATACAATCGCAATCATACAATTACAATATCCCAAATACAATCTCCCAAATACAATCATACAATCACAATCATACAATCACAATCATACAATCACAATCATACAATCACAATCATACAATCATAATCATACAATTACAATCATACATCACAATCATACAATCACAATCATACAATCGCAATCATACAATCACAATCATACAATCGCAATCATACAATTACAATCTCCCAAATACAATCTCCCAACTACAATCTCCCAAATACAATCATACAATCGCCATCATACAACCGCAATCATACAATTACAATCTCCCAAATACAATCTCCCAAATACAATCTCCCAACTACAATCTCCCATATACAATCATACAATCACAATCATACAATCACAATCATACAATCACAATCATACAATCACAATCATACAATCGCAATCATACAATCACAATCATACAATCGCAATCATACAATTACAATCTCCCAAATACAATCTCCCAAATACAATCTCCCAAATACAATCATACAATCACAATCATACAATCGCAAGCATACAATCACAATCATACAATCGCAAGCATACAATCACAATCATACAATTACAATCATACATCACTATCATACAATCACAATCATACAATCACAATCATACAACCACAATTATGCAATCACAATCATACAATCGCATTCATACAATCGCAATCATACAATCACAATCATACAATCACAATCATGCAATCACAACCATACAATCACAATCATACATTCAAAATCATGCAATCACAATCATACAATCACAATCATGCAATCACAATCATACAATCGCAATCATACAATCACAATCATACAATCTCAATCATACAATCACAATCATACAACCACAATCAGACAATCACAATCATACAATCACAATCATACAATCACAATCATACAATCACAATCATACAATCACAATCATACAATCACAATTATGCAATCACAATCATACAATCGCATTCATACAATCGCAATCATACAATCACAATCATACAATCACAATCATGCAATCACAATCATACAATCACAATCATACATTCAAAATCATGCAATCACAATCATACAATCACAATCATGCAATCACAATCATACAATCAGAATCATACAATCACAATCATACAATCATAATCATACAATTACAATCATACATCACAATCATACAATCACAATCATACAATCGCAATCATACAATTACAATATCCCAAATACAATCTCCCAAATACAATCATACAATCACAATCATACAATCACAATCATACAATCACAATCATACAATCACAATCATACAACCACAATCAGACAATCACAATCATACAATCACAATCATACAATCACAATTATGCAATCACAATCATACAATCACAATCATACAATCGCAATCATACAATTACAATCTCCCAAATACAATCTCCCAACTACAATCTCCCAAATACAATCATACAATCGCAATCATACAATCACAATCATACCATCACAATCATACAATCACAATCATACAATCATAATCATACAATTACAATCATACATCACAATCATACAATCACAATCATACAATCGCAATCATACAATCACAATCATACAACCGCAATCATACAAATACAATCTCCCAAATACAATCTTCCAAATACAATCTCCCAACTACAATCTCCCAAATACAATCATACAATCACAATCATACAATCACAATCATACAATCACAATCATACATTCAAAATCATGCAATCACAATCATACAATCACAATCATGCAATCACAATCATACAATCATATTCATACAATCACAATCATACAATCACAATCGTACATTCACAATCGTACAATCACAATCGCACAACCACAATCAGGCATTCACACTCATACAATCACAATCATACAATCACAATCATACAATCACAATCATACAATCACAATCATACAATCACAATCATACTTTCACAATCATACAATCACAATCATACAATCACAATCATACAATCACAATCATACATCACAATCATACAATCACAATCATACAATCACAATCATACAATCACAATCATACGATCACAATCATACAATCACAATCATACAATCACAATCATACATTCAAAATCATGCAATCACAATCATACAATCACAATCATGCAATCACAATCATACAATCATATTCATACAATCACAATCGTACAATCACAATCGTACATTCACAATCGTACAATCACAATCGCACAACCACAATCAGGCAATCACACTCACACAATCACAAACATACAATCACAATTATGCAATCACAATCATACTTTCACAACCATACAATCACAATCATACAATCACAATCATACAATCACAATCATACAATCACAATCATACAATCATAATCATACAATCACAATCATACAATCATAATCATACAATTACAATCATACATCACAATCATACAATCACAATCATACAATCACAATCATACAATCACAATCATACAATCACAATCATACAACCACAATCAGACAATCACAATCATACAATCACAATCATACAATCACAATCATACAATCACAATTATGCAATCACAATCATACAATCGCATTCATACAATCGCAATCATACAATCACAATCATACAATCACAATCATATAATCACAAAAATACAATCATAATCATACAATCACAATCATACAATCACAATCATACAATCACAATCATACAATCGCAATCATACAATTACAATCTCCCAAATACAATCTCCCAAATACAATCTCCCAACTACAATCTCCCAAATACAATCATACAATCGCAATCATACAATCACAATCATACCATCACAATCATACAATCACAATCATACAATCATAATCATACAATTACAATCATACATCACAATCATACAATCACAATCATACAATCGCAATCATACAATCACAATCATACAACCGCAATCATACAATTACAATCTCCCAAATACAATCTCCCAAATACAATCTCCCAACTACAATCTCCCAAATACAATCATACAATCACAATCATACAATCACAATCATACAATCACAATCATACAATCGCAATCATACAATCACAATCATACAATCGCAATCATACAATTACAATCTCCCAAATACAATCTCCCAAATACAATCTCCCAAATACAATCAAACAATCACAATCATACAATCACAATCATACAATCACAATCATACAATCACAATCATACAATCACAATCATACAATCACAATCATACAATCACAATCATACAATCACAATCATACAATCACAATCATACAATCACAATCATACAATCACAATCAAAGAATCACAATCATACAATCACAATCATACAATCGCAGCATACAATCACAATCATACAATCTCAATCATACAATCACAATCATACAATCACAATCATACAATCGCAATCATACATTCAAAATCATGCAATCACAATCATACAATCACAATCATACAATCGCAATCATACAATCACAATCATACAATCTCAATCATACAATCACAATCTTACAACCACTATCAGACAATCACAATCATACAATCACAATCATACAATCACAATCATACAATCACAATCATACAATCACAATCATACAATCACAATCATACAATCACAATCATACAATCACAATTATGCAATCACAATCATACAATCGCATTCATACAATCGCAATCATACAATCACAATCATACAATCACAATCATGCAATCACAACCATACAATCACAATCATACATTCAAAATCATGCAATCACAATCATACAATCACAATCATGCAATCACAATCATACAATCGCAATCATACAATCACAATCATACAATCTCAATCATACAATCACAATCATACAACCACAATCAGACAATCACAATCATACAATCACAATCATACAATCACAATCATACAATCACAATCATACAATCACAATCATACAATCACAATCATACAATCACAATCATACAATCACAATTATGCAATCACAATCATACAATCGCATTCATACAATCGCAATCATACAATCACAATCATACAATCACAATCATGCAATCACAATCATACAATCACAATCATACATTCAAAATCATGCAATCACAATCATACAATCACAATCATGCAATCACAATCATACAATCAGAATCATACAATCACAATCATACAATCATAATCATACAATTACAATCATACATCACAATCATACAATCACAATCATACAATCGCAATCATACAATTACAATATCCCAAATACAATCTCCCAAATACAATCATACAATCACAATCATACAATCACAATCATACAATCACAATCATACAATCACAATCATACAATCACAATCATACAACCACAATCAGACAATCACAATCATACAATCACAATCATACAATCACAATTATGCAATCACAATCATACAATCACAATCATACAATCGCAATCATACAATTACAATCTCCCAAATACAATCTCCCAACTACAATCTCCCAAATACAATCATACAATCGCAATCATACAATCACAATCATACCATCACAATCATACAATCACAATCATACAATCATAATCATACAATTACAATCATACATCACAATCATACAATCACAATCATACAATCATAATCATACAATTACAATCATACATCACAATCATACAATCACAATCATACAATCGCAATCATACAATCACAATCATACAACCGCAATCATACAAATACAATCTCCCAAATACAATCTTCCAAATACAATCTCCCAACTACAATCTCCCAAATACAATCATACAATCACAATCATACAATCACAACCATACAATCACAATCATACATTCAAAATCATGCAATCACAATCATACAATCACAATCATGCAATCACAATCATACAATCATATTCATACAATCACAATCATACAATCACAATCGTACATTCACAATCGTACAATCACAATCGCACAACCACAATCAGGCATTCACACTCATACAATCACAATCATACAATCACAATCATACAATCACAATCATACAATCACAATCATACAATCACAATCATACTTTCACAATCATACAATCACAATCATACAATCACAATCATACAATCACAATCATACAATCACAATCATACATCACAATCATACAATCACAATCATACAATCACAATCATACAATCACAATCATACGATCACAATCATACAATCACAATCATACAATCACAATCATACATTCAAAATCATGCAATCACAATCATACAATCAAAATCATGCAATCACAATCATACAATCATATTCATACAATCACAATCGTACAATCACAATCGTACATTCACAATCGTACAATCACAATCGCACAACCACAATCAGGCAATCACACTCACACAATCACAAACATACAATCACAATTATGCAATCACAATCATACTTTCACAACCATACAATCACAATCATACAATCACAATCATACAATCACAATCATACAATCACAATCATACGATCACAATCATACAATCACAATCATACAATCACAATCATACATTCAAAATCATGCAATCACAATCATACAATCACAATCATGCAATCACAATCATACAATCATATTCATACAATCACAATCGTACAATCACAATCGTACATTCACAATCGTACAATCACAATCGCACAACCACAATCAGGCAATCACACTCACACAATCACAAACATACAATCACAATTATGCAATCACAATCATACTTTCACAACCATACAATCACAATCATACAATCACAATCATACAATCACAATCATACAATCATAATCATACAATTACAATCATACATCACAATCATACAATCGCAATCATACAACTACAATCATACAATCGCAATCATACAATTACAATATCCCAAATACAATCTCGCAAATACAATCATACAATCACAATCATACAATCACAATTATGCAATCACAATCATACAATCACAATCATACAATCGCAATCATACAATTACAATCTCCCAAATACAATCTCCCAAATACAATCTCCCAACTACAATCTCCCAAATACAATCATACAATCGCAATCATACAATCACAATCATACCATCACAATCATACAATCACAATCATACAATCATAATCATACAATTACAATCATACAATCACAGTCATACAATCACAATCATACAATGGCAATCATACAATCACAATCATACAACCACAATCAGACGATCACAATCATACAATCACAATCATACAATCACAATCATACAATCACAATTATGCAATCACAATCATACAATCGCATTCATACAATCGCAATCATACAATCACAATCATACAACCACAATCATACAACCGCAATCATACAATTACAATCTCCCAAATACAATCTCCGAAATACAATCTCCCAAATACAATCTCCCAAATACAATCTCCCAAATACAATCATACAATCACAATCATCTAATCACAATCATACAATCACAATCATACAATCACAATCATACTATCACAATCATACAATCACAATCATACAATCACAATCATACAATCACAATCATACAATCACAATCATACAATCACAATCATACAATCACAATCATACATTCAAAATCATGCAATCACAATCATACAATCACAATCATGCAATCACAATCATACAATCATAATCATACAATCACAATCATTCAATCACAATCGTACAATCACAATCGTACAATCACAATCGTACAATCTCAATCGCACAACCACAATCACACAATCACACTCATACAATCACAATCATACAATCACAATCATACAATCACAATCATACAATCACAATCATACAATCACAATCATACTTTCACAATCATACAATCACAATCATACAATCACAATCATACAATCACAATCAGACAATCACAATCATACAATCACAATCATACAATCACAATCATACAATCACAATCATACAATCACAATCATACAATCACAATCATACAATCACAATCATACATTCAAAATCATGCAATCACAATCATACAATCACAATCATGCAATCACAATCATACAATCATAATCATACAATCACATTCCTACAATCACAATCGTACAATCACAATCGTGCAATCACAATCGCACAACCACAATCAGTCAATCGCAATCATACAATCACAATCATACAATCGCAATCATACAATTACAATCTCCCAAATACAATCTCCCAAATACAATCATACAACCACAATCATACAATCACAATCATACAATCACAATCATACAATCGCAATCATACAATCACAATCATACAATCACAGTCATACAATCACAATCATACAATCACAATCATACAATCACAATCATACAACCACAATCATACAATCACAAAAATACAATCACAATCATACAATCGCAATCATACAATCACAATCATACAATCATAATCATGCAATTACAATCATACAATCACAATCATACAATCACAATCATACTATCGCAATCATACAATCACAATCATACCATCACAATCATACAATCACAATCATACAATCACAATCATACAATCACAATCATACAACCACAATCAGACAATCACACTCATACAATCACAATCATACAATCACAATCATACAATCACAATCATACTTTCACAATCATACAATCACAATCATACAATCACAATCATACAATCACAGTCATACAATCACAATCATACAATCACAGTCATACAATCACACTCATACAATCTCAATCATACAATCACAATCATAGAATCATAACCATACAATTAGAATCATACATCACAATCATACAATCACAATCATACAATCGCAATCATACAATTACAATATCCCAAATACAATCTCCCAAATACAATCATACAATCACAATCATACAATCGCAAGCATACAATCACAATCATACAATCGCAAGCATACAATCACAATCATACAATTACAATCATACATCACAATCATACAATCTCAATCATACAATCACAATCTTACAACCACAATCAGACAATCACAATCATACAATCACAATCATACAATCACAATCATGCAATCACAATCATACAATCACAATTATGCAATCACAATCATACAATCGCATTCATACAATCGCAATCATACAATCACAATCATACAATCACAATCATGCAATGACAACCATGCAATCACAATCATACATTCAAAATCATGCAATCACAATCATACAATCACAATCATGCAATCACAATCATACAATCGCAATCATACAATCACAATCATACAATCTCAATCATACAATCACAATCATACAACCACAATCATACAATCACAATCATACAATCACAATCATACAATCACAATCATACAATCACAATCATACAACCGCAATCATACAATTACAATCTCCCAAATACTATCTCCCAAATACAATCTCCCAACTACAATCTCCCAAATACAATCATACAATCACAATCATACAATCACAATCATACAATCACAATCATACAATCACAATCATACAATCACAATCATACAATCGCAATCATACAATCACAATCATACAATCGCAATCATACAATTACAATCTCCCAAATACAATCTCCCAAATACAATCTCCCAAATACAATCTCCCAAATACAATCAAACAATCACAATCATACAATCACAATCATACAATCGCAATCATACAATCACAATCATACAATCACAATCATACAACCGCAATCATACAATTACAATCTCCCAAATACTATCTCCCAAATACAATATCCCAACTACAATCTCCCAAATACAATCATACAATCACAATCATACAATCACAATCATACAATCACAATCATACAATCGCATTCATACAATCGCAATCATACAATCGCAATCATACAATCACAATCATGCAATCACAACCATGCAATCACAATCATACATTCAAAATCATGCAATCACAATCATACAATCACAATCATACAATCACAATCATACAATCACAATCATACAATCGCAATCATACAATCACAATCATACAATCGCAATCATACAATTACAATCTCCCAAATACAATCTCCCAAATACAATCAAACAATCACAATCATACAATCACAATCATACAATCACAATCATACAATCACAATCATACAATCACAATCATACAATCACAATCATACAATCACAATCATACAATCACAATCATACAATCACAATCAAAGAATCACAATCATACAATCACAATCATACAATCGCAGCATACAATCACAATCATACAATCTCAATCATACAATCACAATCATACAATCACAATCATACAATCGCAATCATACAATCACAATCATACAATCACAATCATACAATCACAATCATACAATCGCAATCATACAATCACAATCATACAATCTCAATCATACAATCACAATCTTACAACCACAATCAGACAATCACAATCATACAATCACAATCATACAATCACAATCATACAATCACAATCATACAATCACAATTATGCAATCACAATCATACAATCGCATTCATACAATCGCAATCATACAATCACAATCATACAATCACAATCATGCAATCACAACCATGCAATCACAATCATACATTCAAAATCATGCAATCACAATCATACAATCACAATCATGCAATCACAATCATACAATCGCAATCATACAATCACAATCATACAATCTCAATCATACAATCACAATCATACAACCACAATCATACAATCACAATCATACAATCACAATCATACAATCACAATCATACAATCACAATTATGCAATCACAATCATACAATCGCATTCATACAATCGCAATCATACAATCACAATCATACAATCACAATCATGCAATCACAATCATACAATCACAATCATACATTCAAAATCATGCAATCACAATCATACAATCACAATCATGCAATCACAATCATACAATCAGAATCATACAATCACAATCATACAATCATAATCATACAATCACAATCATACATTCAAAATCATGCAATCACAATCATACAATCACAATCATGCAATCACAATCATACAATCATATTCATACAATCACAATCATACAATCACAATCGTACATTCACAATCGTACAATCACAATCGCACAACCACAATCAGGCAATCACACTCGTACAATCACAAACATACAATCACAATCATACAATCACAATCATACTTTCACAACCATACAATCACAATCATACAATCACAATCATACAATCACAATCATACAATCACAGTCATACAATCACAATCATACCATCACAATCATACAATCACCATCATACAATCACAATCATACAACCACAATCAGACATTCACAATCATACAATCACAATCATACAATCACAATTATGCAATCACAATCATACAATCGCATTCATACAATCGCAATCATACAATCACAATCATACAATCACAATCATACAATCACAATCATATAATCACAAAAATACAATCATAATCATACAATCACAATCATACAATCGCAATCATACAATCACAATCATACAATCGCAATCATACAATTACAATCTCCCAAATACAATCTCCCAAATACAATCTCCCAACTACAATCTCCCAAATACAATCATACAATCACAATCATACAATCACAATCATACAATCACAATCATACAATCACAATCATACAATCGCAATCATACAATCACAATCATACAGTCGCAATCATACAATTACAATCTCCCAAATACAATCTCCCAAATACAATCTCCCAACTACAATCTCCCAAATACAATCATACAATCGCAATCATACAATCACAATCACACCATCACAATCATACAATCACAATCATACAATCATAATCATACAATTACAATCATACATCACAATCATACAATCACAATCATACAATCGCAATCATACAATCACAATCATACAACCGCAATCATACAATTACAATCTCCCAAATACTATCTCCCAAATACAATCTCCCAACTACAATCTCCCAAATACAATCATACAATCACAATCATACAATCACAATCATACAATCACAATCATACAATCACAATCATACAATCACAATCATACAATCGCAATCATACAATCACAATCATACAATCGCAATCATACAATTACAATCTCCCAAATACAATCTCCCAAATACAATCTCCCAAATACAATCAAACAATCACAATCATACAATCACAATCATACAATCACAATCATACAATCTCAATCATACAATCACAATCTTACAACCACAATCATACAATCATAATCATACAATTACAATCATACATCACAATCATACAATCACAATCATACAATCGCAATCATACAATCACAATCATACAACCGCAATCATACAATTACAATCTCCCAAATACAATCTCCCAAATACAATCTCCCAACTACAATCTCCCAAATACAATCATACAATCACAATCATACAATCACAATCATACAATCACAATCATACAATCGCAATCATACAATCACAATCATACAATCGCAATCATACAATTACAATCTCCCAAATACAATCTCCCAAATACAATCTCCCAAATACAATCTCCCAAATACAATCAAACAATCACAATCATACAATCACAATCATACAATCACAATCATACAATCACAATCATACAATCACAATCATACAATCACAATCATACAATCACAATCATACAATCACAATCAAAGAATCACAATCATACAATCACAATCATACAATCGCAGCATACAATCACAATCATACAATCTCAATCATACAATCACAATCATACAATCACAATCATACAATCGCAATCATACAATCACAATCATACAATCACAATCATACAATCACAATCATACAATCGCAATCATACAATCACAATCATACAATCTCAATCATACAATCACAATCTTACAACCACAATCAGACAATCACAATCATACAATCACAATCATACAATCACAATCATACAATCACAATCATACAATCACAATTATGCAATCACAATCATACAATCGCATTCATACAATCGCAATCATACAATCACAATCATACAATCACAATCATGCAATCACAACCATGCAATCACAATCATACATTCAAAATCATGCAATCACAATCATACAATCACAATCATGCAATCACAATCATACAATCGCAATCATACAATCACAATCATACAATCTCAATCATACAATCACAATCATACAACCACAATCATACAATCACAATCATACAATCACAATCATACAATCACAATCATACAATCACAATTATGCAATCACAATCATACAATCGCATTCATACAATCGCAATCATACAATCACAATCATACAATCACAATCATGCAATCACAATCATACAATCACAATCATACATTCAAAATCATGCAATCACAATCATACAATCACAATCATGCAATCACAATCATACAATCAGAATCATACAATCACAATCATACAATCATAATCATACAATCACAATCATACATTCAAAATCATGCAATCACAATCATACAATCACAATCATGCAATCACAATCATACAATCATATTCATACAATCACAATCATACAATCACAATCGTACATTCACAATCGTACAATCACAATCGCACAACCACAATCAGGCAATCACACTCGTACAATCACAAACATACAATCACAATCATACAATCACAATCATACTTTCACAACCATACAATCACAATCATACAATCACAATCATACAATCACAATCATACAATCACAGTCATACAATCACAATCATACCATCACAATCATACAATCACCATCATACAATCACAATCATACAACCACAATCAGACATTCACAATCATACAATCACAATCATACAATCACAATTATGCAATCACAATCATACAATCGCATTCATACAATCGCAATCATACAATCACAATCATACAATCACAATCATACAATCACAATCATATAATCACAAAAATACAATCATAATCATACAATCACAATCATACAATCGCAATCATACAATCACAATCATACAATCGCAATCATACAATTACAATCTCCCAAATACAATCTCCCAAATACAATCTCCCAACTACAATCTCCCAAATACAATCATACAATCACAATCATACAATCACAATCATACAATCACAATCATACAATCACAATCATACAATCGCAATCATACAATCACAATCATACAGTCGCAATCATACAATTACAATCTCCCAAATACAATCTCCCAAATACAATCTCCCAACTACAATCTCCCAAATACAATCATACAATCGCAATCATACAATCACAATCACACCATCACAATCATACAATCACAATCATACAATCATAATCATACAATTACAATCATACATCACAATCATACAATCACAATCATACAATCGCAATCATACAATCACAATCATACAACCGCAATCATACAATTACAATCTCCCAAATACTATCTCCCAAATACAATCTCCCAACTACAATCTCCCAAATACAATCATACAATCACAATCATACAATCACAATCATACAATCACAATCATACAATCACAATCATACAATCACAATCATACAATCGCAATCATACAATCACAATCATACAATCGCAATCATACAATTACAATCTCCCAAATACAATCTCCCAAATACAATCTCCCAAATACAATCTCCCAAATACAATCAAACAATCACAATCATACAATCACAATCATACAATCACAATCATACAATCTCAATCATACAATCACAATCTTACAACCACAATCATACAATCATAATCATACAATTACAATCATACATCACAATCATACAATCACAATCATACAATCGCAATCATACAATCACAATCATACAACCGCAATCATACAATTACAATCTCCCAAATACAATCTCCCAAATACAATCTCCCAACTACAATCTCCCAAATACAATCATACAATCACAATCATACAATCACAATCATACAATCACAATCATACAATCGCAATCATACAATCACAATCATACAATCGCAATCATACAATTACAATCTCCCAAATACAATCTCCCAAATACAATCTCCCAAATACAATCAAACAATCACAATCATACAATCACAATCATACAATCACAATCATACAATCACAATCATACAATCACAATCATACAATCACAATCATACAATCACAATCATACAATCACAATCATACAATCACAATCATACAATCACAATCAAAGAATCACAATCATACAATCACAATCATACAATCGCAGCATACAATCACAATCATACAATCTCAATCATACAATCACAATCATACAATCACAATCATACAATCGCAATCATACATTCAAAATCATGCAATCACAATCATACAATCACAATCATACAATCGCAATCATACAATCACAATCATACAATCTCAATCATACAATCACAATCTTACAACCACAATCAGACAATCACAATCATACAATCACAATCATACAATCACAATCATACAATCACAATCATACAATCACAATCATACAATCACAATCATACAATCACAATCATACAATCACAATTATGCAATCACAATCATACAATCGCATTCATACAATCGCAATCATACAATCACAATCATACAATCACAATCATGCAATCACAACCATGCAATCACAATCATACATTCAAAATCATGCAATCACAATCATACAATCACCATCATGCAATCACAATCATACAATCGCAATCATACAATCACAATCATACAATCTCAATCATACAATCACAATCATACAACCACAATCAGACAATCACAATCATACAATCACAATCATACAATCACAATCATACAATCACAATCATACAATCACAATCATACAATCACAATTATGCAATCACAATCATACAATCGCATTCATACAATCGCAATCATACAATCACAATCATACAATCACAATCATGCAATCACAATCATACAATCACAATCATACATTCAAAATCATGCAATCACAATCATACAATCACAATCATGCAATCACAATCATACAATCAGAATCATACAATCACAATCATACAATCATAATCATACAATTACAATCATACATCACAATCATACAATCACAATCATACAATCGCAATCATACAATTACAATATCCCAAATACAATCTCCCAAATACAATCATACAATCACAATCATACAATCACAATCATACAATCACAATCATACAATCACAATCATACAACCACAATCAGACAATCACAATCATACAATCACAATCATACAATCACAATTATGCAATCACAATCATACAATCACAATCATACAATCGCAATCATACAATTACAATCTCCCAAATACAATCTCCCAACTACAATCTCCCAAATACAATCATACAATCGCAATCATACAATCACAATCATACCATCACAATCATACAATCACAATCATACAATCATAATCATACAATTACAATCATACATCACAATCATACAATCACAATCATACAATCGCAATCATACAATCACAATCATACAACCGCAATCATACAAATACAATCTCCCAAATACAATCTTCCAAATACAATCTCCCAACTACAATCTCCCAAATACAATCATACAATCACAATCATACAATCACAATCATACATTCAAAATCATGCAATCACAATCATACAATCACAATCATGCAATCACAATCATACAATCATAATCATACAATCACAATCATTCAATCACAATCGTACAATCACAATCGTACAATCTCAACCGCACAACCACAATCACACAATCACACTCATACAATCACAATCATACAATCACAATCATACAATCACAATCATACAATCACAATCATACTTTCACAATCATACAATCACAATCATACAATCACAATCATACAATCACAATCAGACAATCACAATCATACAATCACAATCATACAATCACAATCATACAATCACAATCAT
The DNA here is from genome assembly GCF_050947335.1 of Megachile rotundata. Taxonomy (NCBI): domain Eukaryota; kingdom Metazoa; phylum Arthropoda; class Insecta; order Hymenoptera; family Megachilidae; genus Megachile; species Megachile rotundata. Next base: position 147,597 of record NW_027473701.1, on the reverse strand, counting down.
ACAATCACAATCATACAATCACAATCATACAATCACAATCATACATTCAAAATCATGCAATCACAATCATACAATCACAATCATGCAATCACAATCATACAATCATAATCATACAATCACATTCCTACAATCACAATCGTACAATCACAATCGTGCAATCACAATCGCACAACCACAATCAGTCAATCGCAATCATACAATCACAATCATACAATCACAATCATACAATCACAATCATACAATCATAATCATACAATTACAATCATACATCACAATCATACAATCACAATCATACAATCGCAATCATACAATCACAATCATACAATCGCAATCATACAATTACAATCTCCCAAATACAATCTCCCAACTACAATCTCCCAAATACAATCATACAATCGCAATCATACAACCGCAATCATACAATTACAATCTCCCAAATACAATCTCCCAAATACAATCTCCCAACTACAATCTCCCATATACAATCATACAATCACAATCATACAATCACAATCATACAATCACAATCATACAATCACAATCATACAATCACAATCATACAATCGCAATCATACAATCACAATCATACAATCGCAATCATACAATTACAATCTCCCAAATACAATCTCCCAAATACAATCTCCCAAATACAATCATACAATCACAATCATACAATCGCAAGCATACAATCACAATCATACAATCGCAAGCATACAATCACAATCATACAATTACAATCATACATCACAATCATACAATCACAATCATACAATCACAATCATACAACCACAATTATGCAATCACAATCATACAATCGCATTCATACAATCGCAATCATACAATCACAATCATACAATCACAATCATGCAATCACAACCATACAATCACAATCATACATTCAAAATCATGCAATCACAATCATACAATCACAATCATGCAATCACAATCATACAATCGCAATCATACAATTACAATCTCCCAAATACAATCTCCCAAATACAATCTCCCAACTACAATCTCCCAAATACAATCATACAATCGCAATCATACAATCACAATCATACCATCACAATCATACAATCACAATCATACAATCATAATCATACAATTACAATCATACATCACAATCATACAATCACAATCATACAATCGCAATCATACAATCACAATCATACAACCGCAATCATACAAATACAATCTCCCAAATACAATCTTCCAAATACAATCTCCCAACTACAATCTCCCAAATACAATCATACAATCACAATCATACAATCACAATCATACAATCACAATCATACATTCAAAATCATGCAATCACAATCATACAATCACAATCATGCAATCACAATCATACAATCATATTCATACAATCACAATCATACAATCACAATCGTACATTCACAATCGTACAATCACAATCGCACAACCACAATCAGGCATTCACACTCATACAATCACAATCATACAATCACAATCATACAATCACAATCATACAATCACAATCATACAATCACAATCATACTTCCACAATCATACAATCACAATCATACAATCACAATCATACAATCACAATCATACATCACAATCATACAATCACAATCATACAATCACAATCATACAATCACAATCATACGATCACAATCATACAATCACAATCATACAATCACAATCATACATTCAAAATCATGCAATCACAATCATACAATCACAATCATGCAATCACAATCATACAATCATATTCATACAATCACAATCGTACAATCACAATCGTACATTCACAATCGTACAATCACAATCGCACAACCACAATCAGGCAATCACACTCACACAATCACAAACATACAATCACAATTATGCAATCACAATCATACAATCACAATCATACAATCACAATCATACAATCACAATCATACTTTCACAATCATACAATCACAATCATACAATCACAATCATACAATCACAATCATACATCACAATCATACAATCACAATCATACAATCACAATCATACAATCACAATCAAAGAATCACAATCATACAATCACAATCATACAATCACAATCATACAATCACAATCATACAATCACAATCATACAATCACAATCATACAATCATAATCATACAATCACAATCATACAATCATAATCATACAATTACAATCATACATCACAATCATACAATCACAATCATACAATCGCAATCATACAATTACAATATCCCAAATACAATCTCCCAAATACAATCATACAATCACAATCATACAATCACAATCATACAATCACAATCATACAATCACAATCATACAATCACAATCATAAAACCACAATCAGACAATCACAATCATACAATCACAATCATACAATCACAATTATGCAATCACAATCATACAATCGCATTCATACAATCGCAATCATACAATCACAATCATACAATCACAATCATATAATCACAAAAATACAATCATAATCATACAATCACAATCATACAATCACAATCATACAATCACAATCATACAATCACAATCATACATCACAATCATACAATCACAATCATACAATCACAATCATACAATCACAATCATACTATCACAATCATACAATCACAATCATACAATCACAATCATACATTCAAAATCATGCAATCACAATCATACAATCACAATCATGCAATCACAATCATACAATCATATTCATACAATCACAATCGTACAATCACAATCGTACATTCACAATCGTACAATCACAATCGCACAACCACAATCAGGCAATCACACTCACACAATCACAAACATACAATCACAATTATGCAATCACAATCATACTTTCACAACCATACAATCACAATCATACAATCACAATCATACAATCACAATCATACAATCACAATCATACAATCATAATCATACAATCACAATCATACAATCATAATCATACAATTACAATCATACATCACAATCATACAATCACAATCATACAATCGCAATCATACAATTACAATATCCCAAATACAATCTCCCAAATACAATCATACAATCACAACCATACAATCACAATCATACAATCACAATCATACAATCACAATCATAAAACCACAATCAGACAATCACAATCATACAATCACAATCATACAATCACAATTATGCAATCACAATCATACAATCGCATTCATACAATCGCAATCATACAATCACAATCATACAATCACAATCATATAATCACAAAAATACAATCATAATCATACAATCACAATCATACAATCACAATCATACAATCACAATCATACAATCGCAATCATACAATTACAATCTCCCAAATACAATCTCCCAAATACAATCTCCCAACTACAATCTCCCAAATACAATCATACAATCGCAATCATACAATCACAATCATACCATCACAATCATACAATCACAATCATACAATCATAATCATACAATTACAATCATACATCACAATCATACAATCACAATCATACAATCGCAATCATACAATCACAATCATACAACCGCAATCATACAATTACAATCTCCCAAATACAATCTCCCAAATACAATCTCCCAAATACAATCTCCCAACTACAATCTCCCAAATACAATCATACAATCACAATCATACAATCACAATCATACAATCACAATCATACAATCGCAATCATACAATCACAATCATACAATCGCAATCATACAATTACAATCTCCCAAATACAATCTCCCAAATACAATCTCCCAAATACAATCTCCCAAATACAATCAAACAATCACAATCATACAATCACAATCATACAATCACAATCATACAATCACAATCATACAATCACAATCATACAATCACAATCATACAATCACAATCATACAATCACAATCATACAATCACAATCATACAATCACAATCAAAGAATCACAATCATACAATCACAATCATACAATCGCAGCATACAATCACAATCATACAATCTCAATCATACAATCACAATCATACAATCACAATCATACAATCGCAATCATACATTCAAAATCATGCAATCACAATCATACAATCACAATCATACAATCGCAATCATACAATCACAATCATACAATCTCAATCATACAATCACAATCTTACAACCACAATCAGACAATCACAATCATACAATCACAATCATACAATCACAATCATACAATCACAATCATACAATCACAATCATACAATCACAATCATACAATCACAATTATGCAATCACAATCATACAATCGCATTCATACAATCGCAATCATACAATCACAATCATACAATCACAATCATGCAATCACAACCATACAATCACAATCATACATTCAAAATCATGCAATCACAATCATACAATCACAATCATGCAATCACAATCATACAATCGCAATCATACAATCACAATCATACAATCTCAATCATACAATCACAATCATACAACCACAATCAGACAATCACAATCATACAATCACAATCATACAATCACAATCATACAATCACAATCATACAATCACAATCATACAATCACAATTATGCAATCACAATCATACAATCGCATTCATACAATCGCAATCATACAATCACAATCATACAATCACAATCATGCAATCACAATCATACAATCACAATCATACATTCAAAATCATGCAATCACAATCATACAATCACAATCATGCAATCACAATCATACAATCAGAATCATACAATCACAATCATACAATCATAATCATACAATTACAATCATACATCACAATCATACAATCACAATCATACAATCGCAATCATACAATTACAATATCCCAAATACAATCTCCCAAATACAATCATACAATCACAATCATACAATCACAATCATACAATCACAATCATACAATCACAATCATACAACCACAATCAGACAATCACAATCATACATTCAAAATCATGCAATCACAATCATACAATCACAATCATGCAATCACAATCATACAATCGCAATCATACAATTACAATCTCCCAAATACAATCTCCCAAATACAATCTCCCAACTACAATCTCCCAAATACAATCATACAATCGCAATCATACAATCACAATCATACCATCACAATCATACAATCACAATCATACAATCATAATCATACAATTACAATCATACATCACAATCATACAATCACAATCATACAATCGCAATCATACAATCACAATCATACAACCGCAATCATACAAATACAATCTCCCAAATACAATCTTCCAAATACAATCTCCCAACTACAATCTCCCAAATACAATCATACAATCACAATCATACAATCACAATCATACATTCAAAATCATGCAATCACAATCATACAATCACAATCATGCAATCACAATCATACAATCATAATCATACAATCACAATCATTCAATCACAATCGTACAATCACAATCGTACAATCTCAACCGCACAACCACAATCACACAATCACACTCATACAATCACAATCATACAATCACAATCATACAATCACAATCATACAATCACAATCATACTTTCACAATCATACAATCACAATCATACAATCACAATCATACAATCACAATCAGACAATCACAATCATACAATCACAATCATACAATCACAATCATACAATCACAATCATACAATCACAATCATACAATCACAATCATACATTCAAAATCATGCAATCACAATCATACAATCACAATCATGCAATCACAATCATACAATCATAATCATACAATCACATTCCTACAATCACAATCGTACAATCACAATCGTGCAATCACAATCGCACAACCACAATCAGTCAATCGCAATCATACAATCACAATCATACAATCACAATCATACAATCACAATCATACAATCATAATCATACAATTACAATCATACATCACAATCATACAATCACAATCATACAATCGCAATCATACAATCACAATCATACAATCGCAATCATACAATTACAATCTCCCAAATACAATCTCCCAACTACAATCTCCCAAATACAATCATACAATCGCAATCATACAACCGCAATCATACAATTACAATCTCCCAAATACAATCTCCCAAATACAATCTCCCAACTACAATCTCCCATATACAATCATACAATCACAATCATACAATCACAATCATACAATCACAATCATACAATCACAATCATACAATCACAATCATACAATCGCAATCATACAATCACAATCATACAATCGCAATCATACAATTACAATCTCCCAAATACAATCTCCCAAATACAATCTCCCAAATACAATCATACAATCACAATCATACAATCGCAAGCATACAATCACAATCATACAATCGCAAGCATACAATCACAATCATACAATTACAATCATACATCACAATCATACAATCACAATCATACAATCACAATCATACAACCACAATTATGCAATCACAATCATACAATCGCATTCATACAATCGCAATCATACAATCACAATCATACAATCACAATCATGCAATCACAACCATACAATCACAATCATACATTCAAAATCATGCAATCACAATCATACAATCACAATCATGCAATCACAATCATACAATCGCAATCATACAATTACAATCTCCCAAATACAATCTCCCAAATACAATCTCCCAACTACAATCTCCCAAATACAATCATACAATCGCAATCATACAATCACAATCATACCATCACAATCATACAATCACAATCATACAATCATAATCATACAATTACAATCATACATCACAATCATACAATCACAATCATACAATCGCAATCATACAATTACAATATCCCAAATACAATCTCCCAAATACAATCATACAATCACAATCATACAATCACAATCATACAATCACAATCATACAATCACAATCATAAAACCACAATCAGACAATCACAATCATACAATCACAATCATACAATCACAATTATGCAATCACAATCATACAATCGCATTCATACAATCGCAATCATACAATCACAATCATACAATCACAATCATATAATCACAAAAATACAATCATAATCATACAATCACAATCATACAATCACAATCATACAATCACAATCATACAATCGCAATCATACAATTACAATCTCCCAAATACAATCTCCCAAATACAATCTCCCAACTACAATCTCCCAAATACAATCATACAATCGCAATCATACAATCACAATCATACCATCACAATCATACAATCACAATCATACAATCATAATCATACAATTACAATCATACATCACAATCATACAATCACAATCATACAATCGCAATCATACAATCACAATCATACAACCGCAATCATACAATTACAATCTCCCAAATACAATCTCCCAAATACAATCTCCCAACTACAATCTCCCAAATACAATCATACAATCACAATCATACAATCACAATCATACAATCACAATCATACAATCGCAATCATACAATCACAATCATACAATCACAATCATACAATCACAATCAAAGAATCACAATCATACAATCACAATCATACAATCGCAGCATACAATCACAATCATACAATCTCAATCATACAATCACAATCATAAAATCACAATCATACAATCGCAATCATACATTCAAAATCATGCAATCACAATCATACAATCACAATCATACAATCGCAATCATACAATCACAATCATACAATCTCAATCATACAATCACAATCTTACAACCACAATCAGACAATCACAATCATACAATCACAATCATACAATCACAATCATACAATCACAATCATACAATCACAATCATACAATCACAATCATACAATCACAATTATGCAATCACAATCATACAATCGCATTCATACAATCGCAATCATACAATCACAATCATACAATCACAATCATGCAATCACAACCATACAATCACAATCATACATTCAAAATCATGCAATCACAATCATACAATCACAATCATGCAATCACAATCATACAATCGCAATCATACAATCACAATCATACAATCTCAATCATACAATCACAATCATACAACCACAATCAGACAATCACAATCATACAATCACAATCATACAATCACAATCATACAATCACAATCATACAATCACAATCATACAATCACAATTATGCAATCACAATCATACAATCGCATTCATACAATCGCAATCATACAATCACAATCATACAATCACAATCATACAATCACAATCATACAATCACAATCATACAATCGCAATCATACAATCACAATCATACAATCGCAATCATACAATTACAATCTCCCAAATACAATCTCCCAAATACAATCTCCCAACTACAATCTCCCAAATACAATCATACAATCGCAATCATACAATCACAATCACACCATCACAATCATACAATCACAATCATACAATCATAATCATACAATTACAATCATACATCACAATCATACAATCACAATCATACAATCGCAATCATACAATCACAATCATACAACCGCAATCATACAATTACAATCTCCCAAATACTATCTCCCAAATACAATCTCCCAACTACAATCTCCCAAATACAATCATACAATCACAATCATACAATCACAATCATACAATCACAATCATACAATCACAATCATACAATCACAATCATACAATCGCAATCATACAATCACAATCATACAATCGCAATCATACAATTACAATCTCCCAAATACAATCTCCCAAATACAATCTCCCAAATACAATCAAACAATCACAATCATACAATCACAATCATACAATCACAATCATACAATCTCAATCATACAATCACAATCTTACAACCACAATCAGACAATCACAATCATACAATCACAATCATACAATCACAATCATACAATCACAATCATACAATCACAATTATGCAATCACAATCATACAATCGCATTCATACAATCGCAATCATACAATCACAATCATACAATCCCAATCATGCAATCACAACCATGCAATCACAATCATACATTCAAAATCATGCAATCACAATCATACAATCACAATCATGCAATCACAATCATACAATCGCAATCATACAATCACAATCATACAATCTCAATCATACAATCACAATCATACAACCACAATCATACAATCACAATCATACAATCACAATCATACAATCACAATCATACAATCACAATTATGCAATCACAATCATACAATCGCATTCATACAATCGCAATCATACAATCACAATCATACAATCACAATCATGCAATCACAATCATACAATCACAATCATACATTCAAAATCATGCAATCACAATCATACAATCACAATCATGCAATCACAATCATACAATCAGAATCATACAATCACAATCATACAATCATAATCATACAATTACAATCATACATCACAATCATACAATCACAATCATACAATCGCAATCATACAATTACAATATCCCAAATACAATCTCCCAAATACAATCATACAATCACAATCATACAATCACAATCATACAATCACAATCATACAATTACAATCATACAACCACAATCAGACAATCACAATCATACAATCACAATCATACAATCACAATTATGCAATCACAATCATACAATCGCATTCATACAATCGCAATCATACAATCACAATCATACAATCACAATCATATAATCACAAAAATACAATCATAATCATACAATCACAATCATACAATCACAATCATACAATCACAATCATACAATCGCAATCATACAATTACAATCTCCCAAATACAATCTCCCAAATACAATCTCCCAACTACAATCTCCCAAATACAATCATACAATCGCAATCATACAATCACAATCATACCATCACAATCATACAATCACAATCATACAATCATAATCATACAATTACAATCATACATCACAATCATACAATCACAATCATACAATCGCAATCATACAATCACAATCATACAACCGCAATCATACAATTACAATCTCCCAAATACAATCTCCCAAATACAATCTCCCAACTACAATCTCCCAAATACAATCATACAATCACAATCATACAATCACAATCATACAATCACAATCATACAATCGCAATCATACAATCACAATCATACAATCGCAATCATACAATTACAATCTCCCAAATACAATCTCCCAAATACAATCACCCAAATACAATCTCCCAAATACAATCAAACAATCACAATCATACAATCACAATCATACAATCACAATCATACAATCACAATCATACAATCACAATCATACAATCACAATCATACAATCACAATCATACAATCACAATCATACAATCACAATCATACAATCACAATCAAAGAATCACAATCATACAATCACAATCATACAATCGCAGCATACAATCACAATCATACAATCTCAATCATACAATCACAATCATACAATCACAATCATACAATCGCAATCATACATTCAAAATCATGCAATCACAATCATACAATCACAATCATACAATCGCAATCATACAATCACAATCATACAATCTCAATCATACAATCACAATCTTACAACCACAATCAGACAATCACAATCATACAATCACAATCATACAATCACAATCATACAATCACAATCATACAATCACAATCATACAATCACAATCATACAATCACAATTATGCAATCACAATCATACAATCGCATTCATACAATCGCAATCATACAATCACAATCATACAATCACAATCATGCAATCACAACCATACAATCACAATCATACATTCAAAATCATGCAATCACAATCATACAATCACAATCATGCAATCACAATCATACAATCGCAATCATACAATCACAATCATACAATCTCAATCATACAATCACAATCATACAACCACAATCAGACAATCACAATCATACAATCACAATCATACAATCACAATCATACAATCACAATCATACAATCACAATCATACAATCACAATTATGCAATCACAATCATACAATCGCATTCATACAATCGCAATCATACAATCACAATCATACAATCACAATCATGCAATCACAATCATACAATCACAATCATACATTCAAAATCATGCAATCACAATCATACAATCACAATCATGCAATCACAATCATACCATCAGAATCATACAATCACAATCATACAATCATAATCATACAATTACAATCATACATCACAATCATACAATCACAATCATACAATCGCAATCATACAATTACAATATCCCAAATACAATCTCCCAAATACAATCATACAATCACAATCATACAATCACAATCATACAATCACAATCATACAATCACAATCATACAATCACAATCATACAACCACAATCAGACAATCACAATCATACAATCACAATCATACAATCACAATTATGCAATCACAATCATACAATCACAATCATACAATCGCAATCATACAATTACAATCTCCCAAATACAATCTCCCAACTACAATCTCCCAAATACAATCATACAATCGCAATCATACAATCACAATCATACCATCACAATCATACAATCACAATCATACAATCATAATCATACAATTACAATCATACATCACAATCATACAATCACAATCATACAATCGCAATCATACAATCACAATCATACAACCGCAATCATACAAATACAATCTCCCAAATACAATCTTCCAAATACAATCTCCCAACTACAATCTCCCAAATACAATCATACAATCACAATCATACAATCACAATCATACATTCAAAATCATGCAATCACAATCATACAATCACAATCATGCAATCACAATCATACAATCATAATCATACAATCACAATCATTCAATCACAATCGTACAATCACAATCGTACAATCTCAACCGCACAACCACAATCACACAATCACACTCATACAATCACAATCATACAATCACAATCATACAATCACAATCATACAATCACAATCATACTTTCACAATCATACAATCACAATCATACAATCACAATCATACAATCACAATCAGACAATTACAATCATACAATCACAATCATACAATCACAATCATACAATCACAATCATACAATCACAATCATACAATCACAATCATACATTCAAAATCATGCAATCACAATCATACAATCACAATCATGCAATCACAATCATACAATCATAATCATACAATCACATTCCTACAATCACAATCGTACAATCACAATCGTGCAATCACAATCGCACAACCACAATCAGTCAATCGCAATCATACAATCACAATCATACAATCACAATCATACAATCACAATCATACAATCATAATCATACAATTACAATCATACATCACAATCATACAATCACAATCATACAATCGCAATCATACAATCACAATCATACAATCGCAATCATACAATTACAATCTCCCAAATACAATCTCCCAACTACAATCTCCCAAATACAATCATACAATCGCAATCATACAACCGCAATCATACAATTACAATCTCCCAAATACAATCTCCCAAATACAATCTCCCAACTACAATCTCCCATATACAATCATACAATCACAATCATACAATCACAATCATACAATCACAATCATACAATCACAATCATACAATCGCAATCATACAATCACAATCATACAATCGCAATCATACAATTACAATCTCCCAAATACAATCTCCCAAATACAATCTCCCAAATACAATCATACAATCACAATCATACAATCGCAAGCATACAATCACAATCATACAATCGCAAGCATACAATCACAATCATACAATTACAATCATACATCACAATCATACAATCACAATCATACAATCACAATCATACAACCACAATTATGCAATCACAATCATACAATCGCATTCATACAATCGCAATCATACAATCACAATCATACAATCACAATCATGCAATCACAACCATACAATCACAATCATACATTCAAAATCATGCAATCACAATCATACAATCACAATCATGCAATCACAATCATACAATCGCAATCATACAATTACAATCTCCCAAATACAATCTCCCAAATACAATCTCCCAACTACAATCTCCCAAATACAATCATACAATCGCAATCATACAATCACAATCATACCATCACAATCATACAATCACAATCATACAATCATAATCATACAATTACAATCATACATCACAATCATACAATCACAATCATACAATCGCAATCATACAATCACAATCATACAACCGCAATCATACAAATACAATCTCCCAAATACAATCTTCCAAATACAATCTCCCAACTACAATCTCCCAAATACAATCATACAATCACAATCATACAATCACAATCATACAATCACAATCATACATTCAAAATCATGCAATCACAATCATACAATCACAATCATGCAATCACAATCATACAATCATATTCATACAATCACAATCATACAATCACAATCGTACATTCACAATCGTACAATCACAATCGCACAACCACAATCAGGCATTCACACTCATACAATCACAATCATACAATCACAATCATACAATCACAATCATACAATCACAATCATACAATCACAATCATACTTTCACAATCATACAATCACAATCATACAATCACAATCATACAATCACAATCATACATCACAATCATACAATCACAATCATACAATCACAATCATACAATCACAATCATACGATCACAATCATACAATCACAATCATACAATCACAATCATATATTCAAAATCATGCAATCACAATCATACAATCACAATCACAATCATACAATCATATTCATACAATCACAATCGTACAATCACAATCGTACATTCACAATCGTACAATCACAATCGCACAACCACAATCAGGCAATCACACTCACACAATCACAAACATACAATCACAATTATGCAATCACAATCATACAATCACAATCATACAATCACAATCATACAATCACAATCATACAATCACAATCATACAATCATAATCATACAATCACAATCATACAATCATAATCATACAATTACAATCATACATCACAATCATACAATCACAATCATACAATCGCAATCATACAATTACAATATCCCAAATACAATCTCCCAAATACAATCATACAATCACAATCATACAATCACAATCATACAATCACAATCATACAATCACAATCATAAAACCACAATCAGACAATCACAATCATACAATCACAATCATACAATCACAATTATGCAATCACAATCATACAATCGCATTCATACAATCGCAATCATACAATCACAATCATACAATCACAATCATATAATCACAAAAATACAATCATAATCATACAATCACAATCATACAATCACAATCATACAATCACAATCATACAATCACAATCATACATCACAATCATACAATCACAATCATACAATCACAATCATACAATCACAATCATACTATCACAATCATACAATCACAATCATACAATCACAATCATACATTCAAAATCATGCAATCACAATCATACAATCACAATCATGCAATCACAATCATACAATCATATTCATACAATCACAATCGTACAATCACAATCGTACATTCACAATCGTACAATCACAATCGCACAACCACAATCAGGCAATCACACTCACACAATCACAAACATACAATCACAATTATGCAATCACAATCATACTTTCACAACCATACAATCACAATCATACAATCACAATCATACAATCACAATCATACAATCACAATCATACAATCATAATCATACAATCACAATCATACAATCATAATCATACAATTACAATCATACATCACAATCATACAATCACAATCATACAATCGCAATCATACAATTACAATATCCCAAATACAATCTCCCAAATACAATCATACAATCACAATCATACAATCACAATCATACAATCACAATCATACAATCACAATCATAAAACCACAATCAGACAATCACAATCATACAATCACAATCATACAATCACAATTATGCAATCACAATCATACAATCGCATTCATACAATCGCAATCATACAATCACAATCATACAATCACAATCATATAATCACAAAAATACAATCATAATCATACAATCACAATCATACAATCACAATCATACAATCACAATCATACAATCGCAATCATACAATTACAATCTCCCAAATACAATCTCCCAAATACAATCTCCCAACTACAATCTCCCAAATACAATCATACAATCGCAATCATACAATCACAATCATACCATCACAATCATACAATCACAATCATACAATCATAATCATACAATTACAATCATACAATCACAATCATAAAATCACAATCATACAATCGCAATCATACATTCAAAATCATGCAATCACAATCATACAATCACAATCATACAATCGCAATCATACAATCACAATCATACAATCTCAATCATACAATCACAATCTTACAACCACAATCAGACAATCACAATCATACAATCACAATCATACAATCACAATCATACAATCACAAACATACAATCACAATCATACAATCACAATCATACAATCACAATTATGCAATCACAATCATACAATCGCATTCATACAATCGCAATCATACAATCACAATCATACAATCACAATCATGCAATCACAACCATACAATCACAATCATACATTCAAAATCATGCAATCACAATCATACAATCACAATCATGCAATCACAATCATACAATCGCAATCATACAATCACAATCATACAATCTCAATCATACAATCACAATCATACAACCACAATCAGACAATCACAATCATACAATCACAATCATACAATCACAATCATACAATCACAATCATACAATCACAATCATACAATCACAATTATGCAATCACAATCATACAATCGCATTCATACAATCGCAATCATACAATCACAATCATGCAATCACAATCATGCAATCACAATCATACAATCACAATCATACATTCAAAATCATGCAATCACAATCATACAATCACAATCATGCAATCACAATCATACAATCAGAATCATACAATCACAATCATACAATCATAATCATACAATTACAATCATACATCACAATCATACAATCACAATCATACAATCGCAATCATACAATTACAATATCCCAAATACAATCTCCCAAATACAATCATACAATCACAATCATACAATCACAATCATACAATCACAATCATACAATCACAATCATACAATCACAATCATACAACCACAATCAGACAATCACAATCATACAATCACAATCATACAATCACAATTATGCAATCACAATCATACAATCACAATCATACAATCGCAATCATACAATTACAATCTCCCAAATACAATCTCCCAACTACAATCTCCCAAATACAATCATACAATCGCAATCATACAATCACAATCATACCATCACAATCATACAATCACAATCATACAATCATAATCATACAATTACAATCATACATCACAATCATACAATCACAATCATACAATCGCAATCATACAATCACAATCATACAACCGCAATCATACAAATACAATCTCCCAAATACAATCTTCCAAATACAATCTCCCAACTACAATCTCCCAAATACAATCATACAATCACAATCATACAATCACAATCATACAATCACAATCATACATTCAAAATCATGCAATCACAATCATACAATCACAACCATGCAATCACAATCATACAATCATATTCATACAATCACAATCATACAATCACAATCGTACATTCACAATCGTACAATCACAATCGCACAACCACAATCAGGCATTCACACTCATACAATCACAATCATACAATCACAATCATACAATCACAATCATACAATCACAATCATACAATCACAATCATACAATCACAATCATACTTTCACAATCATACAATCACAATCATACAATCACAATCATACAATCACAATCATACATCACAATCATACAATCACAATCATACAATCACAATCATACAATCACAATCATACGATCACAATCATACAATCACAATCATACAATCACAATCATACAATCACAATCATACATTCAAAATCATGCCATCACAATCATACAATCAAAATCATGCAATCACAATCATACAATCATATTCATACAATCACAATCGTACAATCACAATCGTACATTCACAATCGTACAATCACAATCGCACAACCACAATCAGGCAATCACACTCACACAATCACAAACGTAACAATCACAATTATGCAATCACAATCATACTTTCACAACCATACAATCACAATCATACAATCACAATCATACAATCACAATCATACAATCACAATCATACAATCACAATCATACGATCACAATCATACAATCACAATCATACAATCACAATCATACATTCAAAATCATGCAATCACAATCATACAATCACAATCATGCAATCACAATCATACAATCATATTCATACAATCACAATCGTACAATCACAATCGTACAATCACAATCGTACAATCACAATCATACAATCACAATCATACTTTCACAATCATACAATCACAATCATACAATCACAATCATACAATCACAATCAGACAATCACAATCATACAATCACAATCATACAATCACAATCATACAATCACAATCATACAATCACAATCATACAATCACAATCATACATTCAAAATCATGCAATCACAATCATACAATCACAATCATGCAATCACAATCATACAATCATAATCATACAATCACATTCCTACAATCACAATCGTACAATCACAATCGTGCAATCACAATCGCACAACCACAATCAGTCAATCGCAATCATACAATCACAATCATACAATCACAATCATACAATCACAATCATACAATCATAATCATACAATTACAATCATACATCACAATCATACAATCACAATCATACAATCGCAATCATACAATCACAATCATACAATCGCAATCATACAATTACAATCTCCCAAATACAATCTCCCAACTACAATCTCCCAAATACAATCATACAATCGCAATCATACAACCGCAATCATACAATTACAATCTCCCAAATACAATCTCCCAAATACAATCTCCCAACTACAATCTCCCATATACAATCATACAATCACAATCATACAATCACAATCATACAATCACAATCATACAATCACAATCATACAATCACAATCATACAATCGCAATCATACAATCACAATCATACAATCGCAATCATACAATTACAATCTCCCAAATACAATCTCCCAAATACAATCTCCCAAATACAATCATACAATCACAATCATACAATCGCAAGCATACAATCACAATCATACAATCGCAAGCATACAATCACAATCATACAATTACAATCATACATCACAATCATACAATCACAATCATACAATCACAATCATACAACCACAATTATGCAATCACAATCATACAATCGCATTCATACAATCGCAATCATACAATCACAATCATACAATCACAATCATGCAATCACAACCATACAATCACAATCATACATTCAAAATCATGCAATCACAATCATACAATCACAATCATGCAATCACAATCATACAATCGCAATCATACAATTACAATCTCCCAAATACAATCTCCCAAATACAATCTCCCAACTACAATCTCCCAAATACAATCTCCCAACTACAATCTCCCAAATACAATCATACAATCGCAATCATACAATCACAATCATACCATCACAAACATACAATCACAATCATACAATCATAATCATACAATTACAATCATACATCACAATCATACAATCACAATCATACAATCGCAATCATACAATCACAATCATACAACCGCAATCATACAAATACAATCTCCCAAATACAATCTTCCAAATACAATCTCCCAACTACAATCTCCCAAATACAATCATACAATCACAATCATACAATCACAATCATACAATCACAATCATACATTCAAAATCATGCAATCACAATCATACAATCACAATCATGCAATCGCAATCATACAATCACAATCATACAATCACAATCATACAACCACAATCATACAATCACAATCATACTTTCACAATCATACAATCACAATCATACAATCACAATCATACAATCACAATCATACATCACAATCATACAATCACAATCATACAATCACAATCATACAATCACAATCATACGATCACAATCATACAATCACAATCATACAATCACAATCATACATTCAAAATCATGCAATCACAATCATACAATCACAATCATGCAATCACAATCATACAATCATATTCATACAATCACAATCGTACAATCACAATCGTACATTCACAATCGTACAATCACAATCGCACAACCACAATCAGGCAATCACACTCACACAATCACAAACATACAATCACAATTATGCAATCACAATCATACTTTCACAACCATACAATCACAATCATACAATCACAATCATACAATCACAATCATACAATCACAATCATACAATCACAATCATACAATCATAATCATACAATCACAATCATACAATCATAATCATACAATTACAATCATACATCACAATCATACAATCACAATCATACAATCGCAATCATACAATTACAATATCCCAAATACAATCTCCCAAATACAATCATACAATCACAATCATACAATCACAATCATACAATCACAATCATACAATCACAATCATAAAACCACAATCAGACAATCACAATCATACAATCACAATCATACAATCACAATTATGCAATCACAATCATACAATCGCATTCATACAATCGCAATCATACAATCACAATCATACAATCACAATCATATAATCACAAAAATACAATCATAATCATACAATCACAATCATACAATCACAATCATACAATCACAATCATACAATCACAATCATACATCACAATCATACAATCACAATCATACAATCACAATCATACAATCACAATCATACTATCACAATCATACAATCACAATCATACAATCACAATCATACATTCAAAATCATGCAATCACAATCATACAATCACAATCATGCAATCACAATCATACAATCATATTCATACAATCACAATCGTACAATCACAATCGTACATTCACAATCGTACAATCACAATCGCACAACCACAATCAGGCAATCACACTCACACAATCACAAACATACAATCACAATTATGCAATCACAGTCATACTTTCACAACCATACAGTCACAATCATACAATCACAATCATACAATCACAATCATACAATCACAATCATACAATCATAATCATACAATCACAATCATACAATCATAATCATACAATTACAATCATACATCACAATCATACAATCACAATCATACAATCGCAATCATACAATTACAATATCCCAAATACAATCTCCCAAATACAATCATACAATCACAATCATACAATCACAATCATACAATCACAATCATACAATCACAATCATAAAACCACAATCAGACAATCACAATCATACAATCACAATCATACAATCACAATTATGCAATCACAATCATACAATCGCATTCATACAATCGCAATCATACAATCACAATCATACAATCACAATCATATAATCACAAAAATACAATCATAATCATACAATCACAATCATACAATCACAATCATACAATCGCAATCATACAATTACAATCTCCCAAATACAATCTCCCAAATACAATCTCCCAACTACAATCTCCCAAATACAATCATACAATCGCAATCATACAATCACAATCATACCATCACAATCATACAATCACAATCATACAATCATAATCATACAATTACAATCATACATCACAATCATACAATCACAATCATACAATCGCAATCATACAATCACAATCATACAACCGCAATCATACAATTACAATCTCCCAAATACAATCTCCCAAATACAATCTCCCAACTACAATCTCCCAAATACAATCATACAATCACAATCATACAATCACAATCATACAATCACAATCATACAATCGCAATCATACAATCACAATCATACAATCACAATCATACAATCACAATCAAAGAATCACAATCATACAATCACAATCATACAATCGCAGCATACAATCACAATCATACAATCTCAATCATACAATCACAATCATAAAATCACAATCATACAATCGCAATCATACATTCAAAATCATGCAATCACAATCATACAATCACAATCATACAATCGCAATCATACAATCACAATCATACAATCTCAATCATACAATCACAATCTTACAACCACAATCAGACAATCACAATCATACAATCACAATCATACAATCACAATCATACAATCACAATCATACAATCACAATCATACATTCAAAATCATGCAATCACAATCATACAATCACAATCATGCAATCACAATCATACAATCAGAATCATACAATCACAATCATACAATCATAATCATACAATTACAATCATACATCACAATCATACAATCACAATCATACAATCGCAATCATACAATTACAATATCCCAAATACAATCTCCCAAATACAATCATACAATCACAATCATACAATCACAATCATACAATCACAATCATACAATCACAATCATACAACCACAATCAGACAATCACAATCATACAATCACAATCATACAATCACAATTATGCAATCACAATCATACAATCACAATCATACAATCGCAATCATACAATCACAATCATACAACCGCAATCATACAAATACAATCTCCCAAATACAATCTTCCAAATACAATCTCCCAACTACAATCTCCCAAATACAATCATACAATCACAATCATACAATCACAATCATACAATCACAATCATACAACCACAATCAGACAATCACAATCATACACTCACAATCATACAATCACAATTATGCAATCACAATCATACAATCACAATCATACAATCGCAATCATACAATTACAATCTCCCAAATACAATCTCCCAACTACAATCTCCCAAATACAATCATACAATCGCAATCATACAATCACAATCATACCATCACAATCATACAATCACAATCATACAATCATAATCATACAATTACAATCATACATCACAATCATACAATCACAATCATACAATCGCAATCATACAATCACAATCATACAACCGCAATCATACAAATACAATCTCCCAAATACAATCTTCCAAATACAATCTCCCAACTACAATCTCCCAAATACAATCATACAATCACAATCATACAATCACAATCATACAATCACAATCATACATTCAAAATCATGCAATCACAATCATACAATCACAACCATGCAATCACAATCATACAATCATATTCATACAATCACAATCATACAATCACAATCGTACATTCACAATCGTACAATCACAATCGCACAACCACAATCAGGCATTCACACTCATACAATCACAATCATACAATCACAATCATACAATCACAATCATACAATCACAATCACACAATCACAATCATACTTCCACAATCATACAATCACAATCATACAATCACAATCATACAATCACAATCATACATCACAATCATACAATCACAATCATACAATCACAATCATACAATCACAATCATACGATCACAATCATACAATCACAATCATACAATCACAATCATACATTCAAAATCATGCCATCACAATCATACAATCAAAATCATGCAATCACAATCATACAATCATATTCATACAATCACAATCGTACAATCACAATCGTACATTCACAATCGTACAATCACAATCGCACAACCACAATCAGGCAATCACACTCACACAATCACAAACATACAATCACAATTATGCAATCACAATCATACTTTCACAACCATACAATCACAATCATACAATCACAATCATACGATCACAATCATACAATCACAATCATACAATCACAATCATACATTCAAAATCATGCAATCACAATCATACAATCACAATCATGCAATCACAATCATACAATCATATTCATACAATCACAATCGTACAATCACAATCGTACATTCACAATCGTACAATCACAATCGCACAACCACAATCAGGCAATCACACTCACACAATCACAACCATACAATCACAATCATACAATCACAATCATACAATCACAATCATACAATCACAATCATACAATCATAATCATACAATTACAATCATACATCACAATCATACAATCGCAATCATACAACTACAATCATACAATCGCAATCATACAATTACAATATCCCAAATACAATCTCGCAAATACAATCATACAATCACAATCATACAATCACAATTATGCAATCACAATCATACAATCACAATCATACAATCGCAATCATACAATTACAATCTCCCAAATACAATCTCCCAAATACAATCTCCCAACTACAATCTCCCAAATACAATCATACAATCGCAATCATACAATCACAATCATACCATCACAATCATACAATCACAATCATACAATCATAATCATACAATTACAATCATACAATCACAGTCATACAATCACAATCATACAATGGCAATCATACAATCACAATCATACAACCACAATCAGACGATCACAATCATACAATCACAATCATACAATCACAATCATACAATCACAATTATGCAATCACAATCATACAATCGCATTCATACAATCGCAATCATACAATCACAATCATACAACCACAATCATACAACCGCAATCATACAATTACAATCTCCCAAATACAATCTCCGAAATACAATCTCCCAAATACAATCTCCCAAATACAATCTCCCAAATACAATCATACAATCACAATCATCTAATCACAATCATACAATCACAATCATACAATCACAATCATACTATCACAATCATACAATCACAATCATACAATCACAATCATACAATCACAATCATACAATCACAATCATACAATCACAATCATACAATCACAATCATACATTCAAAATCATGCAATCACAATCATACAATCACAATCATGCAATCACAATCATACAATCATAATCATACAATCACAATCATTCAATCACAATCGTACAATCACAATCGTACAATCACAATCGTACAGTCTCAATCGCACAACCACAATCACACAATCACACTCATACAATCACAATCATACAATCACAATCATACAATCACAATCATACAATCACAATCATACTTTCACAATCATACAATCACAATCATACAATCACAATCATACAATCACAATCAGACAATCACAATCATACAATCACAATCATACAATCACAATCATACAATCACAATCATACAATCACAATCATACAATCACAATCATACAATCACAATCATACATTCAAAATCATGCAATCACAATCATACAATCACAATCATGCAATCACAATCATACAATCATAATCATACAATCACATTCCTACAATCACAATCGTACAATCACAATCGTGCAATCACAATCGCACAACCACAATCAGTCAATCGCAATCATACAATCACAATCATACAATCACAATCATACAATCATAATCATACAATTACAATCATACATCACACTCATACAATCACAATCATACAATCGCAATCATACAATTACAATATCCCAAATTTACAATCTCCCAAATACAATCATACAATCACAATCATACAATCACAATCATACAATCACAATCATACAATCACAATCATACCTTTCATAATCATACAATTACAATCATACATCACAATCATACAATCGCAATCATACAACTACAATCATACAATCGCAATCATACAATTACAATATCCCAAATACAATCTCGCAAATACAATCATACAATCACAATCATACAATCACAATTATGCAATCACAATCATACAATCACAATCATACAATCGCAATCATACAATTACAATCTCCCAAATACAATCTCCCAAATACAATCTCCCAACTACAATCTCCCAAATACAATCATACAATCGCAATCATACAATCACAATCATACCATCACAATCATACAATCACAATCATACAATCATAATCATACAATTACAATCATACAATCACAGTCATACAATCACAATCATACAATGGCAATCATACAATCACAATCATACTATCACAATCATACAATCACAATCATACAATCACAATCATACAATCACAATCATACAATCACAATCATACAATCACAATCATACAATCACAATCATACATTCAAAATCATGCAATCACAATCATACAATCACAATCATGCAATCACAATCATACAATCATAATCATACAATCACAATCATTCAATCACAATCGTACAATCACAATCGTACAATCACAATCGTACAATCTCAATCGCACAACCACAATCACACAATCACACTCATACAATCACAATCATACAATCACAATCATACAATCACAATCATACAATCACAATCATACTTTCACAATCATACAATCACAATCATACAATCACAATCATACAATCACAATCAGACAATCACAATCATACAATCACAATCATACAATCACAATCATACAATCACAATCATACAATCACAATCATACAATCACAATCATACATTCAAAATCATGCAATCACAATCATACAATCACAATCATGCAATCACAATCATACAATCATAATCATACAATCACATTCCTACAATCACAATCGTACAATCACAATCGTGCAATCACAATCGCACAACCACAATCAGTCAATCGCAATCATACAATCACAATCATACAATCACAATCATACAATCATAATCATACAATTACAATCATACATCACACTCATACAATCACAATCATACAATCGCAATCATACAATTACAATATCCCAAATTTACAATCTCCCAAATACAATCATACAATCACAATCATACAATCACAATCATACAATCACAATCATACAATCACAATCATACAATCATAATCATACAATTACAATCATACATCACAATCATACAATCGCAATCATACAACTACAATCATACAATCGCAATCATACAATTACAATATCCCAAATACAATCTCGCAAATACAATCATACAATCACAATCATACAATCACAATTATGCAATCACAATCATACAATCACAATCATACAATCGCAATCATACAATTACAATCTCCCAAATACAATCTCCCAAATACAATCTCCCAACTACAATCTCCCAAATACAATCATACAATCGCAATCATACAATCACAATCATACCATCACAATCATACAATCACAATCATACAATCATAATCATACAATTACAATCATACAATCACAGTCATACAATCACAATCATACAATGGCAATCATACAATCACAATCATACAACCACAATCAGACGATCACAATCATACAATCACAATCATACAATCACAATCATACAATCACAATTATGCAATCACAATCATACAATCGCATTCATACAATCGCAATCATACAATCACAATCATACAACCACAATCATACAACCGCAATCATACAATTACAATCTCCCAAATACAATCTCCGAAATACAATCTCCCAAATACAATCTCCCAAATACAATCTCCCAAATACAATCATACAATCACAATCATCTAATCACAATCATACAATCACAATCATACAATCACAATCATACTATCACAATCATACAATCACAATCATACAATCACAATCATACAATCACAATCATACAATCACAATCATACAATCACAATCATACAATCACAATCATACAATCACAATCATACATTCAAAATCATGCAATCACAATCATACAATCACAATCATGCAATCACAATCATACAATCATAATCATACAATCACAATCATTCAATCACAATCGTACAATCACAATCGTACAATCACAATCGTACAATCTCAATCGCACAACCACAATCACACAATCACACTCATACAATCACAATCATACAATCACAATCATACAATCACAATCATACAATCACAATCATACTTTCACAATCATACAATCACAATCATACAATCACAATCATACAATCACAATCAGACAATCACAATCATACAATCACAATCATACAATCACAATCATACAATCACAATCATACAATCACAATCATACAATCACAATCATACATTCAAAATCATGCAATCACAATCATGCAATCACAATCATGCAATCACAATCATACAATCATAATCATACAATCACATTCCTACAATCACAATCGTACAATCACAATCGTGCAATCACAATCGCACAACCACAATCAGTCAATCGCAATCATACAATCACAATCATACAATCACAATCATACAATCATAATCATACAATTACAATCATACATCACACTCATACAATCACAATCATACAATCGCAATCATACAATTACAATATCCCAAATTTACAATCTCCCAAATACAATCATACAATCACAATCATACAATCACAATCATACAATCGCAATCATACAATTACAATATCCCAAATACAATCTCCCAAATACAATCATACAATCACAATCATACAATCACAATCATACAATCACAATCATACAATCATAATCATACAATTACAATCATACATCACAATCATACAATCACAATCATACAATCGCAATCATACAATCACAATCATACAATCGCAATCATACAATTACAATCTCCCAAATACAATCTCCCAAATACAATCATACAATCACAATCATACAATCACAATCATACAATCACAATCATACAATCGCAATCATACAATCACAATCATACAATCACAGTCATACAATCACAATCATACAATCACAATCATACAATCACAATCATACAATCACAATCATACAATCACAAAAATACAATCACAATCATACAATCGCAATCATACAATCACAATCATACAATCATAATCATGCAATTACAATCATACAATCACAATCATACAATCACAATCATACTATCGCAATCATACAATCACAATCATACCATCACAATCATACAATCACAATCATACAATCACAATCATACAATCACAATCATACAACCACAATCAGACAATCACACTCATACAATCACAATCATACAATCACAATCATACAATCACAATCATACTTTCACAATCATACAATCACAATCATACAATCACAATCATACAATCACAGTCATACAATCACAATCATACAATCACAGTCATACAATCACACTCATACAATCTCAATCATACAATCACAATCATAGAATCATAACCATACAATTAGAATCATACATCACAATCATACAATCACAATCATACAATCGCAATCATACAATTACAATATCCCAAATACAATCTCCCAAATACAATCATACAATCACAATCATACAATCGCAAGCATACAATCACAATCATACAATCGCAAGCATACAATCACAATCATACAATTACAATCATACATCACAATCATACAATCACAATCATACAATCACAATCCTACAATCACAATCGTACGGTCACAATCATACATTCACAATCATACAATCACAATCATACATTCAAAATCATGCAATCACAATCATACAATCACAATCATGCAATCACAATCATAC
The DNA here is from genome assembly GCF_050947335.1 of Megachile rotundata. Classification (NCBI taxonomy): domain Eukaryota; kingdom Metazoa; phylum Arthropoda; class Insecta; order Hymenoptera; family Megachilidae; genus Megachile; species Megachile rotundata. Next base: position 119,215 of record NW_027473701.1, on the reverse strand, counting down.
AATCATATTCATACAATCACAATCATACAATCACAATCGTACATTCACAATCGTACAATCACAATCGCACAACCACAATCAGGCAATCACACTCGTACAATCACAAACATACAATCACAATCATACAATCACAATCATACAATCACAATCATACAACCACAATCAGACAACCACACTCATACAATCACAATCATACAATCACAATCATACAATCACAATCATACCATCACAATCATACTTTCACAATCATACAATCACAATCATACAATCACAATCATACAATCACAGTCATACAATCACAATCATACCATCACAATCATACAATCACAATCATACAATCACCATCATACAATCACAATCATACAACCACAATCAGACAATCACAATCATACAATCACAATCATACAATCACAATTATGCAATCACAATCATACAATCGCATTCATACAATCGCAATCATACAATCACAATCATACAATCACAATCATACAATCACAATCATATAATCACAAAAATACAATCATAATCATACAATCACAATCATACAATCGCAATCATACAATCGCAATCATAAAATTACAATCTCCCAAATACAATCTCCCAACTACAATCTCCCAAATTCAATCATACAATCGCAATCATACAACCGCAATCATACAATTACATTCTCCCAAATACAATCTCCCAAATACAATCTCCCAACTACAGTCTCCCATATACAATCATACAATCACAATCATACAATCACAATCATACAATCACAATCATACAATCACAATCATACAATCACAATCATACAATCACAATCATACAATCGCAATCATACAATCACAATCATACAATCGCAATCATACAATTACAATCTCCCAAATACAATCTCCCAAATACAATCTCCCAAATACAATCAAACAATCACAATCATACAATCACAATCATACAATCACAATCATACAATCACAATCATACAATCACAATTATGCAATCACAATCATACAATCGCATTCATACAATCGCAATCATACAATCACAATCATACAATCACAATCATGCAATCACAACCATACAATCACAATCATACATTCAAAATCATGCAATCACAATCATACAATCACAATCATGCAATCACAATCATACAATCGCAATCATACAATCACAATCATACAATCTCAATCATACAATCACAATCATACAACCACAATCAGACAATCACAATCATACAATCACAATCATACAATCACAATTATGCAATCACAATCATACAATCGCATTCATACAATCGCAATCATACAATCACAATCATACAATCACAATCATGCAATCACAATCATACAATCACAATCATACAATCGGAATCATACAATTACAACCATACAATCACAATCATACATTCAAAATCATGCAATCACAATCATACAATCACAATCATGCAATCACAATCATACAATCGCAATCATACAATCACAATCATACAATCTCAATCATACAATCAGAATCATACCACCACAATCAGACAATCACAATCATACAATCACAATCATACAATCACAATCATACAATCACAATCATACAATCACAATCATACAATCACAATCATATAATCACAAAAATACAATCATAATCATACAATCACAATCATACAATCGCAATCATACAATTACAATATCCCAAATACAATCTCCCAAATACAATCTCCCAAATACAATCTCCCAACTACAATCTCCCAAATACAATCATACAATCGCAATCATACAATCACAATCATACCATCACAATCATACAATCACAATCATACAATCATAATCATACAATTACAATCATACATCACAATCATACAATCACAATCATACAATCGCAATCATACAATCACAATCATACAACCGCAATCATACAATTACAATCTCCCAAATACAATCTCCCAAATACAATCTCCAAACTACAATCTCCCAAATACAATCATACAATCACAATCATACAATCACAATCATACAATCGCAATCATACAATCACAATCATACAATCGCAATCATACAATTACAATCTCCCAAATACAATCTCCCAAATACAATCTCCCAAATACAATCAAACAATCACAATCATACAATCACAATCATACAATCACAATCATACAATCACAATCATACAATCACAATCATACAATCACAATCAAAGAATCACAATCATACAATCACAATCATACAATCGCAGCATACAATCACAATCATACAATCTCAATCATACAATCACAATCATACAATCACAATCATACAATCGCAATCATACATTCAAAATCATGCAATCACAATCATACAATCACAATCATACAATCGCAATCATACAATCACAATCATACAATCTCAATCATACAATCACAATCTTACAACCACAATCAGACAATCACAATCATACAATCACAATCATACAATCACAATCATACAATCACAATCATACAATCACAATTATGCAATCACAATCATACAATCGCATTCATACAATCGCAATCATACAATCACAATCATACAATCACAATCATGCAATCACAACCATACAATCACAATCATACATTCAAAATCATGCAATCACAATCATACAATCACAATCATGCAATCACAATCATACAATCGCAATCATACAATCACAATCATACAATCTCAATCATACAATCACAATCATACAATCATAATCATACAATTACAATCATACATCACAATCATACAATCACAATCATACAATCGCAATCATACAACTACAATATCCCAAATACAATCTCCCAAATACAATCATACAATCACAATCATACAATCACAATCATACAATCACAATCATACAATCACAATCATACAACCACAATCAGACAATCACACTCATACAATCACAATCATACAATCACAATCATACAATCACAATCATACAATCACAGTCATACAATCACAATCATACCATCACAATCATACAATCACAATCATACAATCACCATCATACAATCACAATCATACAACCACAATCAGACAATCACAATCATACAATCACAATCATACAATCACAATTATGCAATCACAATCATACAATCGCATTCATACAATCGCAATCATACAATCACAATCATACAATCACAATCATACAATCACAATCATATAATCACAAAAATACAATCATAATCATACAATCACAATCATACAATCGCAATCATACAATCGCAATCATACAATTACAATCTCCCAAATACAATCTCCCAACTACAATCTCCCAAATTCAATCATACAATCGCAATCATACAACCGCAATCATACAATTACATTCTCCCAAATACAATCTCCCAAATACAATCTCCCAACTACAATCTCCCATATACAATCATACAATCACAATCATACAATCACAATCATACAATCACAATCATACAATCACAATCATACAATCACAATCATACAATCGCAATCATACAATCACAATCATACAATCGCAATCATACAATTACAATCTCCCAAATACAATCTCCCAAATACAATCTCCCAAATACAATCTCCCAAATACAATCAAACAATCACAATCATACAATCACAATCATACAATCACAATCATACAATCACAATCATACAATCACAATTATGCAATCACAATCATACAATCGCATTCATACAATCGCAATCATACAATCACAATCATACAATCACAATCATGCAATCACAACCATACAATCACAATCATACATTCAAAATCATGCAATCACAATCATACAATCACAATCATGCAATCACAATCATACAATCGCAATCATACAATCACAATCATACAATCTCAATCATACAATCACAATCATACAACCACAATCAGACAATCACAATCATACAATCACAATCATACAATCACAATCATACAATCACAATCATACAATCACAATCATACAATCACAATTATGCAATCACAATCATACAATCGCATTCATACAATCGCAATCATACAATCACAATCATACAATCACAATCATGCAATCACAATCATACAATCACAATCATACATTCAAAATCATGCAATCACAATCATACAATCACAATCATGCAATCACAATCATACAATCAGAATCATACAATCACAATCATACAATCATAATCATACAATTACAATCATACATCACAATCATACAATCACAATCATACAATCGGAATCATACAATTACAATATCCCAAATACAATCTCCCAAATACAATCATACAATCACAATCATACAATCACAATCATACAATCACAATCATACAATCACAATCATACAATCACAATCATACAACCACAATCAGACAATCACAATCATACAATCACAATCATACAATCACAATTATGCAATCACAATCATACAATCGCATTCATACAATCGCAATCATACAATCACAATCATACAATCACAATCATATAATCACAAAAATACAATCATAATCATACAATCACAATCATACAATCGCAATCATACAATTACAATCTCCCAAATACAATCTCCCAAATACAATCTCCCAAATACAATCTCCCAACTACAATCTCCCAAATACAATCATACAATCGCAATCATACAATCACAATCATACCATCACAATCATACAATCACAATCATACAATCATAATCATACAATTACAATCATACATCACAATCATACAATCACAATCATACAATCGCAATCATACAATCACAATCATACAACCGCAATCATACAATTACAATCTCCCAAATACAATCTCCCAAATACAATCTCCCAACTACAATCTCCCAAATACAATCATACAATCACAATCATACAATCACAATCATACAATCGCAATCATACAATCACAATCATACAATCGCAATCATACAATTACAATCTCCCAAATACAATCTCCCAAATACAATCTCCCAAATACAATCAAACAATCACAATCATACAATCACAATCATACAATCACAATCATACAATCACAATCATACAATCACAATCATACAATCACAATCATACAATCACAATCATACAATCACAATCAAAGAATCACAATCATACAATCACAATCATACAATCGCAGCATACAATCACAATCATACAATCTCAATCATACAATCACAATCATACAATCACAATCATACAATCGCAATCATACATTCAAAATCATGCAATCACAATCATACAATCACAATCATACAATCGCAATCATACAATCACAATCATACAATCTCATTCATACAATCACAATCTTACAACCACAATCAGACAATCACAATCATACAATCACAATCATACAATCACAATCATACAATCACAATCATACAATCACAATTATGCAATCACAATCATACAATCGCATTCATACAATCGCAATCATACAATCACAATCATACAATCACAATCATGCAATCACAACCATACAATCACAATCATACATTCAAAATCATGCAATCACAATCATACAATCACAATCATGCAATCACAATCATACAATCGCAATCATACAATCACAATCATACAATCTCAATCATACAATCACAATCATACCACCACAATCAGACAATCACAATCATACAATCACAATCATACAATCACAATCATACAATCACAATCATACAATCACAATTATGCAATCACAATCATACAATCGCATTCATACAATCGCAATCATACAATCACAATCATACAATCACAATCATGCAATCACAATCATACAATCACAATCATACATTCAAAATCATGCAATCACAATCATACAATCACAATCATGCAATCACAATCATACAATCAGAATCATACAATCACAATCATACAATCATAATCATACAATTACAATCATACATCACAATCATACAATCACAATCATACAATCGCAATCATACAACTACAATATCCCAAATACAATCTCCCAAATACAATCATACAATCACAATCATACAATCACAATCATACAATCACAATCATACAATCACAATCATACAACCACAATCAGACAATCACACTCATACAATCACAATCATACAATCACAATCATACAATCACAATCATACCATCACAATCATACTTTCACAATCATACAATCACAATCATACAATCACAATCATACAATCACAGTCATACAATCACAATCATACAATCACAGTCATACAATCACACTCATACAATCTCAATCATACAATCACAATCATAGAATCATAACCATACAATTAGAATCATACATCACAATCATACAATCACAATCATACAATCGCAATCATACAATTACAATATCCCAAATACAATCTCCCAAATACAATCTCCCAACTACAATCTCCCAAATACAATCATACAATCACAATCATACAATCACAACCATACAATCACAATCATACAATCACAATCATACAATCACAATTATGCAATCACAATCATACAATCGCATTCATACAATCGCAATCATACAATCACAATCATACAATCACAATCATGCAATCACAATCATACAATCAGAATCATACAATCACAATCATACAATCATAATCATACAATTACAATCATACAATCACAATTATGCAATCACAATCATACAATCGCATTCATACAATCGCAATCATACAATCACAATCATACAATCACAATCATGCAATCACAATCATACAATCACAATCATACATTCAAAATCATGCAATCACAATCATACAATCACAATCATGCAATCACAATCATACAATCAGATTCATACAATCACAATCATACAATCATAATCATACAATTACAATCATACATCACAATCATACAATCACAATCATACAATCGCAATCATACAATTACAATATCCCAAATACAATCTCCCAAATACAATCATACAATCACAATCATACAATCACAATCATACATTCAAAATCATGCAATCACAATCATACAATCACAATCATGCAATCACAATCATACAATCAGAATCATACAATCACAATCATACAATCATAATCATACAATTACAATCATACATCACAATCATACAATCACAATCATACAATCGCAATCATACAATTACAATATCCCAAATACAATCTCCCAAATACAATCATACAATCACAATCATACAATCACAATCATACAATCACAATCATACAACCACAATCAGACAATCACAATCATACAATCACAATCATACAATCACAATTATGCAATCACAATCATACAATCGCATTCATACAATCGCAATCATACAATCACAATCATACAATCACAATCATATAATCACAAAAATACAATCATAATCATACAATCACAATCATACAATCACAATCATACAATCACAATCATACAATCGCAATCATACAATTACAATCTCCCAAATACAATCTCCCAAATACAATCTCCCAACTACAATCTCCCAAATACAATCATACAATCGCAATCATACAATCACAATCATACCATCACAATCATACAATCACAATCATACAATCATAATCATACAATTACAATCATACATCACAATCATACAATCACAATCATACAATCGCAATCATACAATCACAATCATACAACCGCAATCATACAATTACAATCTCCGAAATACAATCTCCCAAATACAATCTCCCAACTACAATCTCCCAAATACAATCATACAATCACAATCATACAATCACAATCATACAATCACAATCATACAATCGCAATCATACAATCACAATCATACAATCGCAATCATACAATTACAATCTCCCAAATACAATCTCCCAAATACAATCAAACAATCACAATCATACAATCACAATCATACAATCACAATCATACAATCACAATCATACAATCACAATCATACAATCACAATCATACAATCACAATCATACAATCACAATCATACAATCACAATCATACAATCACAATCATACAATCACAATCAAAGAATCACAATCATACAATCACAATCATACAATCGCAGCATACAATCACAATCATACAATCTCAATCATACAATCACAATCATACAATCACAATCATACAATCGCAATCATACATTCAAAATCATGCAATCACAATCATACAATCACAATCATACAATCGCAATCATACAATCACAATCATACAATCTCAATCATACAATCACAATCTTACAACCACAATCAGACAATCACAATCATACAATCACAATCATACAATCACAATCATACAATCACACTCATACAATCACAATCATACAATCACAATCATACAATCACAATCATACCATCACAATCCTACTTTCACAATCATACAATCACAATCATACAATCACAATCATACAATCACAGTCATACAATCACAATCATACAATCACAGTCATACAATCACACTCATACAATCTCAATCATACAATCACAATCAGAGAATCATAACCATACAATTAGAATCATACATCACAATCATACAATCACAATCATACAATCGCAATCATACAATTACAATATCCCAAATACAATCTCCCAAATACAATCATACAATCACAATCATACAATCGCAAGCATACAATCACAATCATACAATTACAATCATACATCACAATCATACGATCACAATCATACAATCACAATCATACAATCACAATCGTACGGTCACAATCATACAATCACAATCATACAATCACAATCATACATTCAAAATCATGCAATCACAATCATACAATCACAATCATGCAATCACAATCATACAATCATATTCATACAATCACAATCATACAATCACAATCGTACATTCACAATCGTACAATCACAATCGCACAACCACAATCAGGCAATCACACTCGTACAATCACAAACATACAATCACAATCATACAATCACAATCATACTTTCACAACCATACAATCACAATCATACAATCACAATCATACAATCACAATCATACAATCACAGTCATACAATCACAATCATACCATCACAATCATACAATCACAATCATACAATCACCATCATACAATCACAATCATACAACCACAATCAGACATTCACAATCATACAATCACAATCATACAATCACAATTATGCAATCACAATCATACAATCGCATTCATACAATCGCAATCATACAATCACAATCATACAATCACAATCATACAATCACAATCATATAATCACAAAAGTACAATCATAATCATACAATCACAATCATACAATCGCAATCATACAATCACAATCATACAATCGCAATCATACAATTACAATCTCCCAAATACAATCTCCCAAATACAATCTCCCAACTACAATCTCCCAAATACAATCATACAATCGCAATCATACAATCACAATCACACCATCACAATCATACAATCACAATCATACAATCATAATCATACAATTACAATCATACATCACAATCATACAATCACAATCATACAATCGCAATCATACAATCACAATCATACAACCGCAATCATACAATTACAATCTCCCAAATACTATCTCCCAAATACAATCTCCCAACTACAATCTCCCAAATACAATCATACAATCACAATCATACAATCACAATCATACAATCACAATCATACAATCACAATCATACAATCGCAATCATACAATCACAATCATACAATCGCAATCATACAATTACAATCTCCCAAATACAATCTCCCAAATACAATCTCCCAAATACAATCAAACAATCACAATCATACAATCACAATCATACAATCACAATCATACAATCACAATCATACAATCACAATCATACAATCACAATCATACAATCACAATCATACAATCACAATCATACAATCACAATCAAAGAATCACAATCATACAATCACAATCATACAATCGCAGCATACAATCACAATCATACAATCTCAATCATACAATCACAATCATACAATCACAATCATACAATCGCAATCATACAATCACAATCATACAATCACAATCATACAATCACAATCATACAATCGCAATCATACAATCACAATCATACAATCTCAATCATACAATCACAATCTTACAACCACAATCAGACAATCACAATCATACAATCACAATCATACAATCACAATCATACAATCACAATCATACAATCACAATTATGCAATCACAATCATACAATCGCATTCATACAATCGCAATCATACAATCACAATCATACAATCACAATCATGCAATCACAACCATGCAATCACAATCATACATTCAAAATCATGCAATCACAATCATACAATCACAATCATGCAATCACAATCATACAATCGCAATCATACAATCACAATCATACAATCTCAATCATACAATCACAATCATACAACCACAATCATACAATCACAATCATACAATCACAATCATACAATCACAATCATACAATCACAATTATGCAATCACAATCATACAATCGCATTCATACAATCGCAATCATACAATCACAATCATACAATCACAATCATGCAATCACAATCATACAATCACAATCATACATTCAAAATCATGCAATCACAATCATACAATCACAATCATGCAATCACAATCATACAATCAGAATCATACAATCATTATCATACAATCATAATCATACAATTACAATCATACATCACAATCATACAATCACAATCATACAATCGCAATCATACAATTACAATATCCCAAATACAATCTCCCAAATACAATCATACAATCACAATCATACAATCACAATCATACAATCACAATCATACAATCACAATCATACAACCACAATCAGACAATCACAATCATACAATCACAATCATACAATCACAATTATGCAATCACAATCATACAATCGCATTCATACAATCGCAATCATACAATCACAATCATACAATCACAATCATATAATCACAAAAATACAATCATAATCATACAATCACAATCATACAATCACAATCATACAATCACAATCATACAATCGCAATCATACAATTACAATCTCCCAAATACAATCTCCCAAATACAATCTCCCAACTACAATCTCCCAAATACAATCATACAATCGCAATCATACAATCACAATCATACCATCACAATCATACAATCACAATCATACAATCATAATCATACAATTACAATCATACATCACAATCATACAATCACAATCATACAATCGCAATCATACAATCACAATCATACAACCGCAATCATACAATTACAATCTCCGAAATACAATCTCCCAAATACAATCTCCCAACTACAATCTCCCAAATACAATCATACAATCACAATCATACAATCACAATCATACAATCACAATCATACAATCGCAATCATACAATCACAATCATACAATCGCAATCATACAATTACAATCTCCCAAATACAATCTCCCAAATACAATCAAACAATCACAATCATACAATCACAATCATACAATCACAATCATACAATCACAATCATACAATCACAATCATACAATCACAATCATACAATTGCAATCATACAATCACAATCATACAATCACAATCATACAATCACAATCATACAATCACAATCAAAGAATCACAATCATACAATCACAATCATACAATCGCAGCATACAATCACAATCATACAATCTCAATCATACAATCACAATCATACAATCACAATCATACAATCGCAATCATACATTCAAAATCATGCAATCACAATCATACAATCACAATCATACAATCGCAATCATACAATCACAATCATACAATCTCAATCATACAATCACAATCTTACAACCACAATCAGACAATCACAATCATACAATCACAATCATACAATCACAATCATACAATCACAATCATACAATCACAATCATACAATCACAATCATACAATCACAATCATACAATCACAATTATGCAATCACAATCATACAATCGCATTCATACAATCGCAATCATACAATCACAATCATACAATCACAATCATGCAATCACAACCATACAATCTCAATCATACAATCACAATCATACAACCACAATCAGACAATCACAATCATACAATCACAATCATACAATCACAATCATACAATCACAATCATACAATCACAATCATACAATCACAATTATGCAATCACAATCATACAATCGCATTCATACAATCGCAATCATACAATCACAATCATACAATCACAATCATGCAATCACAATCATACAATCACAATCATACATTCAAAATCATGCAATCACAATCATACAATCACAATCATGCAATCACAATCATACAATCATATTCATACAATCACAATCGTACAATCACAATCGTACATTCACAATCGTACAATCACAATCGCACAACCACAATCAGGCAATCACACTCATACAATCACAAACATACAATCACAATTATGCAATCACAATCATACTTTCACAACCATACAATCACAATCATACAATCACAATCATACAATCACAATCATACAATCATAATCATACAATTACAATCATACATCACAATCATACAATCGCAATCATACAATCGCAATCATACTATTACAATCTCCCAAATACAATCTCCCAAATACAATCATACAATCACAATCATACAATCACAATCATACAAACATAATCATACAATCACAATCATACGTTCACAATCATACAATCACAATCATACAATCACAATCATACAATCACAATCGTACAATCACAATCATACAATCACAATCATACAATCACAATCGTACCATCACAATCATACTTTCACAATCATACAATCACAATCATACCATCACAATCATACAATCACAATCATACAATCATAATCATACAACTACAATCATAAAATCGCAATCATACAATTACAATATCCCAAATACAATCTCGCAAATACAATCATACAATCACAATCATACACTCACAATCATACAATCACAATCATACAATCACAATCATACAACCACAATTAGACAATCACAATCATACAATCACAATCATACAATCACAATTATGCAATCACAATCATACAATCACAATCATACAATCACAATCATACTATCACAATCATACAATCACAATCATACAATCACAATCATACAATCACAATCATACAATCACAATCATACAATCACAATCATACAATCACAATCATACATTCAAAATCATGCAATCACAATCATACAATCACAATCATGCAATCACAATCATGCAATCACAATCATACAATCACAATCATTCAATCACAATCGTACAATCACAATCGTACAATCTCAATCGCACAACCACAATCACACAATCACACTCATACAATCACAATCATACAATCACAATCATACAATCACAATCATACAATCACAATCATACAATCACAATCATACTTTCACAATCATACAATCACAATCATACAATCACAATCATACAATCACAATCAGACAATCACAATCATACAATCACAATCATGCAATCACAATCATACAATCATAATCATACAATCACATTCCTACAATCACAATCGTACAATCACAATCGTGCAATCACAATCGCACAACCACAATCAGTCAATCGCAATCATACAATCACAATCATACAATCACAATCATACAATCACAATCATACAATCATAATCATACAATTACAATCATACATCACACTCATACAATCACAATCATACAATCGCAATCATACAATTACAATATTCCAAATTTACAATCTCCCAAATACAATCATACAATCACAATCATACAATCACAATCATACAATCGCAATCATACAATTACAATATCCCAAATACAATCTCCCAAATACAATCATACAATCACAATCATACAATCACAATCATACAATCACAATCATACAATCATAATCATACAATTACAATCATACATCACAATCATACAATCACAATCATACAATCGCAATCATACAATCACAATCATACAATCGCAATCATACAATTACAATCTCCAAAATACAATCTCCCAAATACAATCATACAATCACAATCATACAATCACAATCATACAATCGCAATCATACAATCACAATCATACAATCACAGTCATACAATCACAATCATACAATCACAATCATACAATCACAATCATACAATCACAATCATACAATCACAAAAATACAATCACAATCATACAATCGCAATCATACAATCACAATCATACAATCATAATCATGCAATTACAATCATACAATCACTTTCATACAATCACAATCATACTATCGCAATCATATAATCACAATCATACCATCACAATCATACAATCACAATCATACAATCATAATCATACAATTACAATCATACATCATAATCATACAATCACAATCATACAATCGCAATCATACAATCACAATCATATAATCGCAATCATACAATTACAATATCCCAAATACAATCTCCCAAATACAATCATACAATCACAATCATACAATCACAATCATACAATCACAATCATACAATCACAATTATACAACCACAATCATACAATCACAAAAATACAATCATAGTCATACAATCACAATCATACAATCGCAATCATACAATCACAATCATACAATCGCAATCATACAATTACAATCTCCCAAATACAATCTCCCAAATACAATCATACAATCACAATCATACAATCGCAAGCATACAATCACAATCATACAATCTCAATCATACAATCACAATCATACAATCATAATCATACAATTACAATCATACATCACAATCATACAATCACAATCATACAATCACAATCATACTATCGCAATCATATAATCACAATCATACCATCACAATCATACAATCACAATCATACAATCATAATCATACAATTACAATCATACATCACAATCATACAATCACAATCATACAATCGCAATCATACAATCACAATCATACAATCGCAATCATACAATTACAATATCCCAAATACAATCTCCCAAATACAATCATACAATCACAATCATACAATCACAATCATACAATCACAAGCATACAATCACAATCATACAATCTCAATCATACAATCACAATCATACAATCATAATCATACAATCATAATCATACAATTACAATCATACATCACAATCATACAATCACAATCATACAATCACAATCATACAATCGCAATCATACAATCACAATCATACAATCTCAATCATACAATCACAATCATACAATCATAATCATACAATTACAATCATACATCACAATCATACAATCACAATCATACAATCGCAATCATACAATCACAATTATACAACCACAATCATACAATCACAAAAATACAATCATAGTCATACAATCACAATCATACAATCGCAATCATACAATCACAATCATACAATCACAGTCATACAATCACAATCATACAATAACAATCATACAATCACAATCATACTTTCACAATCATACAATCACAATCATACAATCACAATCATACAATAACAATCATACAATCACAATCATACAATCACAATCATACAATCACAATCATACAATCGCAATCATACAATCACAATCATACAATCTCAATCATACAATCACAATCATACAATCATAATCATACAATTACAATCATACATCACAATCATACAATCACAATCATACAATCGCAATCATACAATCACAATCAAAGAATCGCATTCATACAATCGCAATCATACAATCATAATCATACAATCACAATCATGCAATCACAATCATACAATCACAATCATACATTCAAAATCATGCAATCACAATCATACAATCACAATCATGCAATCACAATCATACAATCAGAATCATACAATCACAATCATTCAATAATAATCGTACAATCACAATCGTACAATCACAATCGCACAACCACAATCAGACAATCACACTCATACAATCACAATCATACAATCACAATCATACAATCACAATCATACCATCACAATCATACTTATACAAACATACAATCACAATCATACAATCACAGTCATACAATCACAATCATACAATCACATTCATACAATCGCAAGCATACAATCACAATCATACAATCTCAATCATACAATCACAATCATACAATCATAATCGTACAATTAGAATCATACATCACAATCATACAATCACAATCATACAATCGCAACCATACAATTACAATATCCCAAATACAATCTCCCAAATACAATCATACAATCACAATCATACAATCGCAAGCATACAATCACAATCATACAATCTCAATCATACAATCACAATCATACAATCATAATCATACAATCACAATCATACAATCACAATCATACAATCACAATCATACAATCACAATCATACAATCACAATCATACAATCGCAATCATACAATTACAATATCCCAAACACAATCTCCCAAATACAATCATACAATCACAATCATACAATCACAATCATACAATCACAATCATACAATCACAATCATACAACCACAATCAGACAATCACAATCATACAATCAGAATCATACAATCACAATTATGCAATCACAATCATACAATCGCATTCATACAATCATATTCATACAATCACAATCATACAACCACAATCGTACATTCACAATCATACAATCACAATCATACAATCACAATCATACAATCACAATCATACAATCACAGTCATACAATCACAATCATACAATAACAATCATACAATCACAATCATACTTTCACAATCATACAATCACAATCATACAATCACAATCATACAATCACAATCATACAATCACAATCATACAATCACAATCATACAATCACAATCATACAATCACAATCATACAATCGCAATCATACAATCACAATCATACAATCTCAATCATACAATCACAATCATACAATCATAATCATACAATTACAATCATACATCACAATCATACAATCACAATCATACAATCGCAATCATACAATCACAATCAAAGAATCGCATTCATACAATCGCAATCATACAATCATAATCATACAATCACAATCATGCAATCACAATCATACAATCACAATCATACATTCAAAATCATGCAATCACAATCATACAATCACAATCATGCAATCACAATCATACAATCAGAATCATACAATCACAATCATTCAATAATAATCGTACAATCACAATCGTACAATCACAATCGCACAACCACAATCAGACAATCACACTCATACAATCACAATCATACAATCACAATCATACAATCACAATCATACCATCACAATCATACTTATACAAACATACAATCACAATCATACAATCACAGTCATACAATCACAATCATACAATCACATTCATACAATCGCAAGCATACAATCACAATCATACAATCTCAATCATACAATCACAATCATACAATCATAATCGTACAATTAGAATCATACATCACAATCATACAATCACAATCATACAATCGCAACCATACAATTACAATATCCCAAATACAATCTCCCAAATACAATCATACAATCACAATCATACAATCGCAAGCATACAATCACAATCATACAATCTCAATCATACAATCACAATCATACAATCATAATCATACAATCACAATCATACAATCACAATCATACAATCACAATCATACAATCACAATCATACAATCACAATCATACAATCGCAATCATACAATTACAATATCCCAAACACAATCTCCCAAATACAATCATACAATCACAATCATACAATCACAATCATACAATCACAATCATACAATCACAATCATACAACCACAATCAGACAATCACAATCATACAATCAGAATCATACAATCACAATTATGCAATCACAATCATACAATCGCATTCATACAATCGCAATCATACAATCACAATCATACAATCACAATCATACAATCACAATCATACAATCACAATCATACAATCACAAAAATACAATCATAGTCATACAATCACAATCATACAATCGCAATCATACAATCACAATCATACAATCGCAATCATACAATTACAATCTCCCAAATACAATCTCCCAAATACAATGTCCCAACTACAATCTCCCAAATGCAATCATACAATCGCAATTATACAATCACAATCATACAATCATAATCATAATATTACAATCATACATCACAATCATACAATCACAATCATACAATCGCAATCATACAATCACAATCATACAATCGCAATCATACAATTACAATCTCCCAAATACAATCTCCCAAATACAATCATACAATCACAATCATACCATCGCAAGCACACAATCACAATCATACAATCTCAATCATACAATCACAATCATTCAATCATAATCATACAATTACAATCATACATCACAATCATACAATCACAATCATACAATCACAATCATACTATCGCAATCATACAATCACAATCATACAATCACAATCATACGATCACAATCATACAATCACAATCATACAATAATAATCGTACAATCACAATCATACTTATACAAACATACAATCACAATCATACAATCACAATCATACAATCACAGTCATACAATCACAATCATACAATCACATTCATACAATCGCAAGCATACAATCACAATCATACAATCTCAATCATACAATCGCAATCATACAATCATAATCGTACAATTAGAACCATACATCACAATCATACAATCACAATCATACAATCGCAACCATACAATTACAATATCCCAAATACAATCTCCCAAATACAATCATACAATCACAATCATACAATCGCAAGCATACAATCACAATCATACAATCTCAATCATACAATCACAATCATACAATCATAATCATACAATTACAATCATACATCACAATCATACAATCACAATCATACAATCACAATGATACTATCGCAATCATACAGTCACAATCATACAATCACAATCATACGATCACAATCATACAATCACAATCATACAATCACAATCATACATTCAAAATCATGCAATCACAATCATACAATCACAATCATGCACTCACAATCATACAATCATATTCATACAATCACAATCATACAATCACAATCATACAATCACAATCATACAATCGCAATCATACAATTACAATATCCCAAATACAATCTCCCAAATACAATCATACAATCACAATCATACAATCACAATCATACAATCACAATCATACAATCACAATCATACAACCACAATCAGACAATCACAATCATACAATCACAATCATACAATCACAATTATGCAATCACAATCATACAATCGCATTCATACAATCGCAATCATACAATCACAATCATACAATCACAATCATACAATCACAATCATACAATCACAAAAATACAATCATAGTCATACAATCACAATCATACAATCGCAATCATACAATCACAATCATACAATCGCAATCATACAATTACAATCTCCCAAATACAATCTCCCAAATACAATCTCCCAACTACAATCTCCCAAATACAATCATACAATCGCAATTATACAATCACAATCATACAATCATAATCATAATATTACAATCATACATCACAATCATACAATCACAATCATACAATCACAATCATACAATCACAATCATACAATCGCAATCATACAATTACAATCTCCCAAATACAATCTCCCAAATACAATCATACAATCACAATCATACAATCATAATCATACAATTACAATCATACATCACAATCATACAACCACAATCATACAATCACAATCATACAATAACAATCATACAATCACAATCATACTTTCACAATCATACAATCACAATCATACAATCACAATCGTACAATCACAATCATACAATCACAATCATACGATCACAATCATACAATCACAATCATACAATCACAATCATACATTCAAAATCATGCAATCACAATCATACAATCACAATCATGCAATCACAATCATACAATCATATTCATACAATCACAATCATACAATCACAATCGTACATTCACAATCATACAATCGCAATTATACAATCGCAATCATACAATCACAAAAATACAATCTCAATCATACAATCACAATCATACAACCACAAAAAGACAATCACAATCATACAATCACAATCATACAATCACAATTATGCAATCACAATCATACAATCGCATTCATACAATCGCAATCATACAATCACAATCATACAATCACAATCATACAATCACAATCATAAAATCACAAAAATACAAACTTAATCATACAATCACAATCATACCATCACAATCATACAATCACAATCATACAATCATAATCATACAATTACAATCATACATCACAATCATACAATCACAATCATACAATCGCAATCATACAATTACAATATCCCAAATACAATCTCCCAAATACAATCATACAATCACAATCATACATACACAATCATACAATCACAATCATACAATCGCAATCATACAATCGCAATCATACAATTACAATATCCCAAATACAATCTCCCAAATACAATCATACAATCACAATCATACAATCACAATCATACAATCACAATCATACTTTCACAATCATACAATCACAATCATACAATCACAATCATGCAATCACAATCATACATCACAATCATACAATCACAATCATACAATCACAATCATACAATCACAATCATACGATCACAATCATACAATCACAATCATACAATCACAATCATACATTCAAAATCATGCAATCACAATCATACAATCACAATCATGCAATCACAATCATACAATCATATTCATACAATCACAATCATACAATCACAATCGTACATTCACAATCGTACAATCACAATCGCACAACCACAATCAGGCAATCACACTCATACAATCACAAACATACAATCACAATCATACAATCACAATCATACTTTCACAACCATACAATCACAATCATACAATCACAATCATACAATCACAATCATACAATCACAATCATACAATCATAATCATACAATTACAATCATACATCACAATCATACAATCGCAATCATACAATCGCAATCATACTATTACAATCTCCCAAATACAATCTCCCAAATACAATCATACAATCACAATCATACAATCACAATCATACAATCATAATCATACAATCACAATCATACGTTCACAATCATACAATCACAATCATACAATCACAGTCATACAATCACAATCGTACAATCACAATCGTACAATCTCAATCGCACAACCACAATCACACAATCACACTCATACAATCACAATCATACAATCACAATCATGCAATCACAATCATACAATCACAATCATACTATCACAATCATACAATCACAATCATACAATCACAATCATACAATCACAATCATACAATCAC
The DNA here is from genome assembly GCF_050947335.1 of Megachile rotundata. Lineage (NCBI taxonomy): Eukaryota > Metazoa > Arthropoda > Insecta > Hymenoptera > Megachilidae > Megachile > Megachile rotundata. Next base: position 98,093 of record NW_027473701.1, on the reverse strand, counting down.
AATCATAAAATCACAATCATACAATCACAATCATACGATCACAATCATACAATCATATTCATACAATCACAATCATACAATCACAATCGTACATTCACAATCGTACAATCACAATCGCACAACCACAATCAGGCAATCACACTCATACAATCACAAACATACAATCACAATCATACAATCACAATCATACAATCGCAATCATACAATTACAATATCCCAAATACAATCTCCCAAATACAATCATACAATCACAATCGTACATACACAATCATACAATCACAATCATACAATCGCAATCATACAATCGCAATCATACAATTACAATATCCCAAATACAATCTCCCAAATACAATCATACAATCACAATCATACAATCACAATCATACAATCACAATCATACTTTCACAATCATACAATCACAATCATACAATCACAATCATGCAATCACAATCATACATCACAATCATACAATCACAATCATACCATCACAATCATACAATCACAATCATACGATCACAATCATACAATCACAATCATACAATCACAATCATACATTCAAAATCATGCAATCACAATCATACAATCACAATCATGCAATCACAATCATACAATCATATTCATACAATCACAATCATACAATCACAATCGTACATTCACAATCGTACAATCACAATCGCACAACCACAATCAGGCAATCACAATCATACAATCACAATCATGCAATCACAATCATACAATCATATTCATACAATCACAATCATACAATCACAATCGTACATTCACAATCATACAATCGCAATTATACAATCGCAATCATACAATCACAATCATACAATCTCAATCATACAATCACAATCATACAACCACAAAAAGACAATCACAATCATACAATCACAATCATACAATCACAATTATGCAATCACAATCATACAATCGCATTCATACAATCGCAATCATACAATCACAATCATACAATCACAATCATACAATCACAATCATACAATCACAATCATACAATCACAATCATACAATCACAATCATAAAATCACAATCATACAATCACAATCATACGATCACAATCATACAATCATATTCATACAATCACAATCATACAATCACAATCGTACATTCACAATCGTACAATCACAATCGCACAACCACAATCAGGCAATCACACTCATACAATCACAAACATACAGTCACAATCATACAATCACAATCATACTTTCACAACCATACAATCACAATCATACAATCACAATCATACAATCACAATCATACAATCACAATCATACAATCATAATCATACAATTACAATCATACATCACAATCATACAATCGCAATCATACAATCGCAATCATACTATTACAATCTCCCAAATACAATCTCCCAAATACAATCATACAATCACAATCATACAATCACAATCATACAATCATAATCATACAATCACAATCATACGTTCACAATCATACAATCACAATCATACAATCACAGTCATACAATCACAATCGTACAATCACAATCGTACAATCTCAATCGCACAACCACAATCACACAATCACACTCATACAATCACAATCATACAATCACAATCATGCAATCACAATCATACAATCACAATCATACTATCACAATCATACAATCACAATCATACAATCACAATCATACAATCACAATCATACAATCACAATCATAAAATCACAATCATACAATCACAATCATACGATCACAATCATACAATCATATTCATACAATCACAATCATACAATCACAATCGTACATTCACAATCGTACAATCACAATCGCACAACCACAATCAGGCAATCACACTCATACAATCACAAACATACAATCACAATCATACAATCACAATCATACAATCGCAATCATACAATTACAATATCCCAAATACAATCTCCCAAATACAATCATACAATCACAATCGTACATACACAATCATACAATCACAATCATACAATCGCAATCATACAATCGCAATCATACAATTACAATATCCCAAATACAATCTCCCAAATACAATCATACAATCACAATCATACAATCACAATCATACAATCACAATCATACTTTCACAATCATACAATCACAATCATACAATCACAATCATGCAATCACAATCATACATCACAATCATACAATCACAATCATACAATCACAATCATACAATCACAATCATACGATCACAATCATACAATCACAATCATACAATCACAATCATACATTCAAAATCATGCAATCACAATCATACAATCACAATCATGCAATCACAATCATACAATCATATTCATACAATCACAATCATACAATCACAATCGTACATTCACAATCGTACAATCACAATCGCACAACCACAATCAGGCAATCACAATCATACAATCACAATCATGCAATCACAATCATACAATCATATTCATACAATCACAATCATACAATCACAATCGTACATTCACAATCATACAATCGCAATTATACAATCGCAATCATACAATCACAATCATACAATCTCAATCATACAATCACAATCATACAACCACAAAAAGACAATCACAATCATACAATCACAATCATACAATCACAATTATGCAATCACAATCATACAATCGCATTCATACAATCGCAATCATACAATCACAATCATACAATCACAATCATACAATCACAATCATTAAATCACAAAAATACAAACTTAATCATACAATCACAATCATACCATCACAATCATACAATCACAATCATACAATCATAATCATACAATTACAATCATACATCACAATCATACAATCACAATCATACAATCGCAATCATACAATTACAATATCCCAAATACAATCTCCCAAATACAATCATACAATCACAATCATACATACACAATCATACAATCACAATCATACAATCGCAATCATACAATCGCAGTCATACAATTACAATATCCCAAATACAATCTCCCAAATACAATCATACAATCACAATCATACAATCACAATCATACAATCACAATCATACTTTCACAATCATACAATCACAATCATACAATCACAATCATGCAATCACAATCATACATCACAATCATACAATCACAATCATACAATCACAATCATACAATCACAATCATACGATCACAATCATACAATCACAATCATACAATCACAATCATACATTCAAAATCATGCAATCACAATCATACAATCACAATCATGCAATCACAATCATACAATCTTATTCATACAATCACAATCATACAATCACAATCGTACATTCACAATCGTACAATCACAATCGCACAACCACAATCAGGCAATCACACTCATACAATCACAAACATACAGTCACAATCATACAATCACAATCATACTTTCACAACCATACAATCACAATCATACAATCACAATCATACAATCACAATCATACAATCACAATCATACAATCATAATCATACAATTACAATCATACATCACAATCATACAATCGCAATCATACAATCGCAATCATACTATTACAATCTCCCAAATACAATCTCCCAAATACAATCATACAATCACAATCATACAATCACAATCATACAATCATAATCATACAATCACAATCATACGTTCACAATCATACAATCACAATCATACAATCACAGTCATACAATCACAATCGTACAATCACAATCGTACAATCTCAATCGCACAACCACAATCACACAATCACACTCATACAATCACAATCATACAATCACAATCATGCAATCACAATCATACAATCACAATCATACTATCACAATCATACAATCACAATCATACAATCACAATCATACAATCACAATCATACAATCACAATCATAAAATCACAATCATACAATCACAATCATACGATCACAATCATACAATCATATTCATACAATCACAATCATACAATCACAATCGTACATTCACAATCGTACAATCACAATCGCACAACCACAATCAGGCAATCACACTCATACAATCACAAACATACAATCACAATCATACAATCACAATCATACAATCGCAATCATACAATTACAATATCCCAAATACAATCTCCCAAATACAATCATACAATCACAATCATACAATCACAATCATACAATCACAATCATACTTTCACAATCATACAATCACAATCATACAATCACAATCATGCAATCACAATCATACATCACAATCATACAATCACAATCATACAATCACAATCATACAATCACAATCATACGATCACAATCATACAATCACAATCATACAATCACAATCATACATTCAAAATCATGCAATCACAATCATACAATCACAATCATGCAATCACAATCATACAATCATATTCATACAATCACAATCATACAATCACAATCGTACATTCACAATCGTACAATCACAATCGCACAACCACAATCAGGCAATCACACTCATACAATCACAAACATACAGTCACAATCATACAATCACAATCATACTTTCACAACCATACAATCACAATCATACAATCACAATCATACAATCACAATCATACAATCACAATCATACAATCATAATCATACAATTACAATCATACATCACAATCATACAATCGCAATCATACAATCGCAATCATACTATTACAATCTCCCAAATACAATCTCCCAAATACAATCATACAATCACAATCATACAATCACAATCATACAATCATAATCATACAATCACAATCATACGTTCACAATCATACAATCACAATCATACAATCACAGTCATACAATCACAATCGTACAATCACAATCGTACAATCTCAATCGCACAACCACAATCACACAATCACACTCATACAATCACAATCATACAATCACAATCATGCAATCACAATCATACAATCACAATCATACTATCACAATCATACAATCACAATCATACAATCACAATCATACAATCACAATCATACAATCACAATCATAAAATCACAATCATACAATCACAATCATACGATCACAATCATACAATCATATTCATACAATCACAATCATACAATCACAATCGTACATTCACAATCGTACAATCACAATCGCACAACCACAATCAGGCAATCACACTCATACAATCACAAACATACAATCACAATCATACAATCACAATCATACAATCGCAATCATACAATTACAATATCCCAAATACAATCTCCCAAATACAATCATACAATCACAATCGTACATACACAATCATACAATCACAATCATACAATCGCAATCATACAATCGCAATCATACAATTACAATATCCCAAATACAATCTCCCAAATACAATCATACAATCACAATCATACAATCACAATCATACAATCACAATCATACTTTCACAATCATACAATCACAATCATACAATCACAATCATGCAATCACAATCATACATCACAATCATACAATCACAATCATACAATCACAATCATACAATCACAATCATACGATCACAATCATACAATCACAATCATACAATCACAATCATACATTCAAAATCATGCAATCACAATCATACAATCACAATCATGCAATCACAATCATACAATCATATTCATACAATCACAATCATACAATCACAATCGTACATTCACAATCGTACAATCACAATCGCACAACCACAATCAGGCAATCACAATCATACAATCACAATCATGCAATCACAATCATACAATCATATTCATACAATCACAATCATACAATCACAATCGTACATTCACAATCATACAATCGCAATTATACAATCGCAATCATACAATCACAATCATACAATCTCAATCATACAATCACAATCATACAATCACAATCATTAAATCACAAAAATACAAACTTAATCATACAATCACAATCATACCATCACAATCATACAATCACAATCATACAATCATAATCATACAATTACAATCATACATCACAATCATACAATCACAATCATACAATCGCAATCATACAATTACAATATCCCAAATACAATCTCCCAAATACAATCATACAATCACAATCATACATACACAATCATACAATCACAATCATACAATCGCAATCATACAATCGCAGTCATACAATTACAATATCCCAAATACAATCTCCCAAATACAATCATACAATCACAATCATACAATCACAATCATACAATCACAATCATACTTTCACAATCATACAATCACAATCATACAATCACAATCATGCAATCACAATCATACATCACAATCATACAATCACAATCATACAATCACAATCATACAATCACAATCATACGATCACAATCATACAATCACAATCATACAATCACAATCATACATTCAAAATCATGCAATCACAATCATACAATCACAATCATGCAATCACAATCATACAATCATATTCATACAATCACAATCATACAATCACAATCGTACATTCACAATCGTACAATCACAATCGCACAACCACAATCAGGCAATCACACTCATACAATCACAAACATACAATCACAATCATACAATCACAATCATACTTTCACAACCATACAATCACAATCATACAATCACAATCATACAATCACAATCATACAATCACAATCATACAATCATAATCATACAATTACAATCATACATCACAATCATACAATCGCAATCATACAATCGCAATCATACTATTACAATCTCCCAAATACAATCTCCCAAATACAATCATACAATCACAATCATACAATCACAATCATACAATCATAATCATACAATCACAATCATACGTTCACAATCATACAATCACAATCATACAATCACAATCATACAATCACAATCGTACAATCACAAATATACAATCACAATCATACAATCACAATCGTACCATCACAATCATACTTTCACAATCATACAATCACAATCATACCATCACAATCATACAATCACAATCATACAATCATAATCATACAACTACAATCATACAATCGCAATCATACAATTACAATATCCCAAATACAATCTCGCAAATACAATCATACAATCACAATCATACACTCACAATCATACAATCACAATCATACAATCACAATCATACAACCACAATTAGACAATCACAATCATACAATCACAATCATACAATCACAATTATGCAATCACAATCATACAATCACAATCATACAATCGCAATCATACAATTACAATCTCCCAAATACAATCTCCCAAATACAATCTCCCAACTACAATCTCCCAAATACAATCATACAATCGCAATCATACAATCACAATCATACCATCACAATCATACAATCACAATCATACAATCATAATCATACAATTACAATCATACAATCACAGTCATACAATCACAATCATACAATGGCAATCATACAATCACAATCATACAACCACAATCAGACGATCACAATCATACAATCACAATCATACAATCACAATCATACAATCACAATCATACAATCACAATTATGCAATCACAATCATACAATCGCATTCATACAATCGCAATCATACAATCACAATCATACAACCACAATCATACAACCGCAATCATACAATTACAATCTCCCAAATACAATCTCCGAAATACAATCTCCCAAATACAATCTCCCAAATACAATCTCCCAAATACAATCATACAATCACAATCATACAATCACAATCATGCAATCACAATCATACAATCACAATCATACTATCACAATCATACAATCACAATCATACAATCACAATCATACAATCACAATCATACAATCACAATCATAAAATCACAATCATACAATCACAATCATACGATCACAATCATACAATCACATTCATACAATCACAATCATACAATCACAATCGTACATTCACAATCGTACAATCACAATCGCACAACCACAATCAGGCAATCACACTCATACAATCACGAACATACAATCACAATCATACAATCACAATCATACAATCGCAATCATACAATTACAATATCCCAAATACAATCTCCCAAATACAATCATACAATCACAATCGTACATACACAATCATACAATCACAATCATACAATCGCAATCATACAATCGCAATCATACAATTACAATATCCCAAATACAATCTCCCAAATACAATCATACAATCACAATCATACAATCACAATCATACAATCACAATCATACTTTCACAATCATACAATCACAATCATACAATCACAATCATGCAATCACAATCATACATCACAATCATACAATCACAATCATACAATCACAATCATACGATCACAATCATACAATCACAATCATACAATCACAATCATACATTCAAAATCATGCAATCACAATCATACAATCACAATCATGCAATCACAATCATACAATCATATTCATACAATCACAATCATACAATCACAATCGTACATTCACAATCGTACAATCACAATCGCACAACCACAATCAGGCAATCACACTCATACAATCACAAACATACAATCACAATCATACAATCACAATCATACTTTCACAACCATACAATCACAATCATACAATCACAATCATACAATCACAATCATACAATCACAATCATACAATCGCAATCATACAATTACAATATCCCAAATACAATCTCCCAAATACAATCATACAATCACAATCATACAATCACAATCATACAATCACAATCATACAATCACAATCATACAACCACAATCAGACAATCACAATCATACAATCAGAATCATACAATCACAATTTTGCAATCACAATCATACAATCGCATTCATACAATCGCAATCATACAATCACAATCATACAATCACAATCATACAATCACAATCATACAATCACAAAAATACAATCATAGTCATACAATCACAATCATACAATCGCAATCATACAATCACAATCATATAATCGCAATCATACAATTACAATCTCCCAAATACAATCTCCCAAATACAATCTCCCAACTACAATCTCCCAAATACAATCATACAATCACAATCATACAATCACAATCATACAATCACAATCATACAACCACAATCAGACAATCACAATCATACAATCAGAATCATACAATCACAATCATACAATCGCAAGCATACAATCACAATCATACAATCTCAATCATACAATCACAATCATACAATCATAATCATACAATTACAATCATACATCACAATCATACAATCACAATCATACAATCACAATCATACTATCGCAATCATACAATCACAATCATACAATCACAATCATACGATCACAATCATACAATCACAATCATACAATCACAATCATACATTCAAAATCATGCAATCACAATGATACAATCACAATCATGCAATCACAATCATACAATCATATTCATACAATCACAGTCATACAATCGCAATCATACAATCACAATCATACAATCTCAATCATACAATCACAATCATACAATCTTAATCATACAATTACAATCATACATCACAATCATACAATCACAATCATACAATCGCAATCATACAATCACAATCATACAATCATAATCATACAATTACAATCATACATCACAATCATACAATCGCAATCATACAATCGCAATCATACTATTACAATCTCCCAAATACAATCTCCCAAATACAATCATACAATCACAATCGTACATACACAATCATACAATCACAATCATACTTTCACAATCATACAATCACAATCATACAATCACAATCATGCAATCACAATCATACATCACAATCATACAATCACAATCATACAATCACAATCATACGATCACAATCATACAATCACAATCATACAATCACAATCATACATTCAAAATCATGCAATCACAATCATACAATCACAATCATGCAATCACAATCATACAATCATATTCATACAATCACAATCATACAATCACAATCGTACATTCACAATCGTACAATCACAATCGCACAACCACAATCAGGCAATCACACTCATACAATCACAAACATACAATCACAATCATACAATCACAATCATACTTTCACAACCATACAATCACAATCATACAATCACAATCATACAATCACAATCATACAATCACAATCATACAATCGCAATCATACAATTACAATATCCCAAATACAATCTCCCAAATACAATCATACAATCACAATCATACAATCACAATCATACAATCACAATCATACAATCACAATCATACAACCACAATCAGACAATCACAATCATACAATCAGAATCATACAATCACAATTTTGCAATCACAATCATACAATCGCATTCATACAATCGCAATCATACAATCACAATCATACAATCACAATCATACAATCACAATCATACAATCACAAAAATACAATCATAGTCATACAATCACAATCATACAATCGCAATCATACAATCACAATCATATAATCGCAATCATACAATTACAATCTCCCAAATACAATCTCCCAAATACAATCTCCCAACTACAATCTCCCAAATACAATCATACAATCACAATCATACAATCACAATCATACAATCACAATCATACAACCACAATCAGACAATCACAATCATACAATCAGAATCATACAATCACAATCATACAATCGCAAGCATACAATCACAATCATACAATCTCAATCATACAATCACAATCATACAATCATAATCATACAATTACAATCATACATCACAATCATACAATCACAATCATACAATCACAATCATACTATCGCAATCATACAATCACAATCATACAATCACAATCATACGATCACAATCATACAATCACAATCATACAATCACAATCATACATTCAAAATCATGCAATCACAATGATACAATCACAATCATGCAATCACAATCATACAATCATATTCATACAATCACAGTCATACAATCGCAATCATACAATCACAATCATACAATCTCAATCATACAATCACAATCATACAATCTTAATCATACAATTACAATCATACATCACAATCATACAATCACAATCATACAATCGCAATCATACAATCACAATCATACAATCATAATCATACAATTACAATCATACATCACAATCATACAATCGCAATCATACAATCGCAATCATACTATTACAATCTCCCAAATACAATCTCCCAAATACAATCATACAATCACAATCATACAATCACAATCATACAATCACAATCATACAATCACAATCATACAATCACAATCATACCATCACAATCATACTTATACGAACATACAATCACAATCATACAATCACAATCATACAATCACAGTCATACAATCACAATCATACAATCACATTCATACAATCGCAAGCATACAATCACAATCATACAATCTCAATCATACAATCGCAATCATACAATCATAATCGTACAATTAGAATCATACAATGACAATCATGCAATCACAATCATACAATCATATTCATACAATCACAATCATACAATCACAATCATACAATCACAATCATACAATCGCAATCATACAATTACAATATCCCAAATACAATCTCCCAAATACAATCATACAATCACAATCATACAATCACAATCATACAATCACAATCATACAATCACAATCATACAACCACAATCAGACAATCACAATCATACAATCACAATCATACAATCACAATTATGCAATCACAATCATACAATCGCATTCATACAATCGCAATCATAAAATTACAATATCCCAAATACAATCTCCCAAATACAATCATACAATCACAATCATACAATCACAATCATACAATCACAATCATACAATCGCAATCATACAATTACAATATCCCAAATACAATCTCCCAAATACAATCATACAATCACAATCACACAATCACAATCATACAATCATAATCATACAATTACAATCATATATCACAATCATACAATCACAATCATACTATCACAATCATACAATCACAATCACACAGTCACAATCATTCAATCACAATCATACAATCACAATCATACAATCGCAATCATACAATTACAATCTCCCAAATACAATCTCCCAACTACAATCTCCCAAATACAATCATACAATCACAATCATACAATCACAATCATACAATCACAATCATACAATCATAATCATACAATTACAATCATACATCACAATCATACAATCACAATCATACAATCGCAATCATACAATCACAATCATACAATCGCAATCATACAATTACAATCTCCCAAATACAATCTCCCAAATACAATCATACAATCACAATCATACAATCACAATCATACAATCACAATCATACAATCACAATCATACTATCACAATCATACAATCACAATCATACAATCACAATCATACAATCACAATCATACAATCACAATCATACAATCACAATCATGCAATCAGAATCATACAATCACAATCATGCAATCACAATCATACAATTATAATCATTCAATCACAATCATTCAATCACAATCGTACAATCACAATCGTACAATCTCAATCGCACAACCACAATCACACAATCACACTCATACAATCACAATCATACAATCACAATCATACAATCACAATCATACAATCACAATCATACAATCACAATCATACAATCACAATCATACAATCACAATCATACAATCACAATCATACAATCACAATCATACAATCACAATCATACAATCACAATCATACCATCACAATCATACTTATACAAACATACAATCACAATCATACAATCACAATCATACAATCACAGTCATACAATCACAATCATACAATCACATTCATACAATCGCAAGCATACAATCACAATCATACAATCTCAACCATACAATCGCAATCATACAATCATAATCGTACAATTAGGATCATACATCACAATCATACAATCACAATCATACAATCGCAACCATACAATTACAATATCCCAAATACAATCTCCCAAATACAATCATACAATCACAATCATACAATCGCAAGCATACAATCACAATCATACAATCTCAATCATACAATCACAATCATACAATCATAATCATACAATTACAATCATACATCACAATCATACAATCACAATCATACAATCACAATCATACTATCGCGATCATACAATCACAATCATACAATCACAATCATACGATCACAATCATACAATCACAATCATACAATCACAATCATACATTCAAAATCATGCAATCACAATCATACAATCACAATCATGCAATCACAATCATACAATCATATTCATACAATCACAATCATACAATCACAATCATACAATCACAATCATACAATCGCAATCATACAATTACAATATCCCAAATACAATCTCCCAAATACAATCATACAATCACAATCATACAATCACAATCATACAATCACAATCATACAATGACAATCATACAATCATAATCATACAATTACAATCATACATCACAATCATACAATCGCAATCATACAATCGCAATCATACTATTACAATCTCCCAAATACAATCTCCCAAATACAATCATACAATCACAATCATACAATCACAATCATACAATCATAATCATACAATCACAATCATACGTTCACAATCATACAATCACAATCATACAATCACAATCATACAATCACAATCGTACAATCACAAATATACAATCACAATCATACAATCACAATCGTACCATCACAATCATACTTTCACAATCATACAATCACAATCATACCATCACAATCATACAATCACAATCATACAATCATAATCATACAACTACAATCATACAATCGCAATCATACAATTACAATATCCCAAATACAATCTCGCAAATACAATCATACAATCACAATCATACACTCACAATCATACAATCACAATCATACAATCACAATCATACAACCACAATTAGACAATCACAATCATACAATCACAATCATACAATCACAATTATGCAATCACAATCATACAATCACAATCATACAATCGCAATCATACAATTACAATCTCCCAAATACAATCTCCCAAATACAATCTCCCAACTACAATCTCCCAAATACAATCATACAATCGCAATCTTACAATCACAATCATACCATCACAATCATACAATCACAATCATACAATCATAATCATACAATTACAATCATACAATCACAGTCATACAATCACAATCATACAATGGCAATCATACAATCACAATCATACAACCACAATCAGACGATCACAATCATACAATCACAATCATACAATCACAATCATACAATCACAATCATACAATCACAATTATGCAATCACAATCATACAATCGCATTCATACAATCGCAATCATACAATCACAATCATACAACCACAATCATACAACCGCAATCATACAATTACAATCTCCCAAATACAATCTCCGAAATACAATCTCCCAAATACAATCTCCCAAATACAATCTCCCAAATACAATCATACAATCACAATCATACAATCACAATCATGCAATCACAATCATACAATCACAATCATACTATCACAATCATACAATCACAATCATACAATCACAATCATACAATCACAATCATACAATCACAATCATAAAATCACAATCATACAATCACAATCATACGATCACAATCATACAATCACATTCATACAATCACAATCATACAATCACAATCGTACATTCACAATCGTACAATCACAATCGCACAACCACAATCAGGCAATCACACTCATACAATCACAAACATACAATCACAATCATACAATCACAATCATACAATCGCAATCATACAATTACAATATCCCAAATACAATCTCCCAAATACAATCATACAATCACAATCGTACATACACAATCATACAATCACAATCATACAATCGCAATCATACAATCGCAATCATACAATTACAATATCCCAAATACAATCTCCCAAATACAATCATACAATCACAATCATACAATCACAATCATACAATCACAATCATACTTTCACAATCATACAATCACAATCATACAATCACAATCATGCAATCACAATCATACATCACAATCATACAATCACAATCATACAATCACAATCATACGATCACAATCATACAATCACAATCATACAATCACAATCATACATTCAAAATCATGCAATCACAATCATACAATCACAATCATGCAATCACAATCATACAATCATATTCATACAATCACAATCATACAATCACAATCATACAATCACAATCATACAATCAGAATCATACAATCACAATTTTGCAATCACAATCATACAATCGCATTCATACAATCGCAATCATACAATCACAATCATACAATCACAATCATACAATCACAATCATACAATCGCAATCATACAATTACAATATCCCAAATACAATCTCCCAAATACAATCATACAATCACAATCATACAATCACAATCATACAATCACAATCATACAATCACAATCATACAACCACAATCAGACAATCACAATCATACAATCAGAATCATACAATCACAATTTTGCAATCACAATCATACAATCGCATTCATACAATCGCAATCATACAATCACAATCATACAATCACAATCATACAATCAGAATCATACAATCACAATTTTGCAATCACAATCATACAATCGCATTCATACAATCGCAATCATACAATCACAATCATACAATCACAATCATACAATCACAATCATACAATCACAAAAATACAATCATAGTCATACAATCACAATCATACAATCGCAATCATACAATCACAATCATATAATCGCAATCATACAATTACAATCTCCCAAATACAATC
The DNA here is from genome assembly GCF_050947335.1 of Megachile rotundata. Taxonomy (NCBI): domain Eukaryota; kingdom Metazoa; phylum Arthropoda; class Insecta; order Hymenoptera; family Megachilidae; genus Megachile; species Megachile rotundata. Next base: position 82,407 of record NW_027473701.1, on the reverse strand, counting down.
TCCCAAATACAATCTCCCAACTACAATCTCCCAAATACAATCATACAATCACAATCATACAATCACAATCATACAATCACAATCATACAACCACAATCAGACAATCACAATCATACAATCAGAATCATACAATCACAATCATACAATCGCAAGCATACAATCACAATCATACAATCTCAATCATACAATCACAATCATACAATCATAATCATACAATTACAATCATACATCACAATCATACAATCACAATCATACAATCACAATCATACTATCGCAATCATACAATCACAATCATACAATCACAATCATACGATCACAATCATACAATCACAATCATACAATCACAATCATACATTCAAAATCATGCAATCACAATGATACAATCACAATCATGCAATCACAATCATACAATCATATTCATACAATCACAGTCATACAATCGCAATCATACAATCACAATCATACAATCTCAATCATACAATCACAATCATACAATCTTAATCATACAATTACAATCATACATCACAATCATACAATCACAATCATACAATCGCAATCATACAATCACAATCATACAATCGCATTCATACAATCGCAATCATACAATCATAATCATACAATCACAATTATGCAATCACAATCATACAATCACAATCATACATTCAAAATCATGCAATCACAATCATACAATCACAATCATGCAATCACAATCATACCATCAGAATCATACAATCACAATCATTCAATAATAATCGTACAATCACAATCGTACAATCACAATCGCACAACCACAATCAGACAATCACACTCATACAATCACAATCATACAATCACAATCATACAATCACAATCATACCATCACAATCATACTTATACGAACATACAATCACAATCATACAATCACAATCATACAATCACAGTCATACAATCACAATCATACAATCACATTCATACAATCGCAAGCATACAATCACAATCATACAATCTCAATCATACAATCGCAATCATACAATCATAATCGTACAATTAGAATCATACATCACAATCATACAATCACAATCATACAATCGCAACCATACAATTACAATATCCCAAATACAATCTCCCAAATACAATCATACAATCACAATCATACAATCGCAAGCATACAATCACAATCATACAATCTTAATCATACAATCACAATCATACAATCATAATCATACAATTACAATCATACATCACAATCATACAATCACAATCATACAATCACAATCATACTATCGCAATCATACAATCACAATCATACAATCACAATCATACGATCACAATCATACAATCACAATCATACATTCAAAATCATGCAATCACAATCATACAATGACAATCATGCAATCACAATCATACAATCATATTCATACAATCACAATCATACAATCACAATCATACAATCACAATCATACAATCGCAATCATACAATTACAATATCCCAAATACAATCTCCCAAATACAATCATACAATCACAATCATACAATCACAATCATACAATCACAATCATACAATCACAATCATACAACCACAATCAGACAATCACAATCATACAATCACAATCATACAATCACAATTATGCAATCACAATCATACAATCGCATTCATACAATCGCAATCATAAAATTACAATATCCCAAATACAATCTCCCAAATACAATCATACAATCACAATCATACAATCACAATCATACAATCACAATCATACAATCGCAATCATACAATTACAATATCCCAAATACAATCTCCCAAATACAATCATACAATCACAATCACACAATCACAATCATACAATCATAATCATACAATTACAATCATATATCACAATCATACAATCACAATCATACTATCACAATCATACAATCACAATCACACAGTCACAATCATTCAATCACAATCATACAATCACAATCATACAATCGCAATCATACAATTACAATCTCCCAAATACAATCTCCCAACTACAATCTCCCAAATACAATCATACAATCACAATCATACAATCACAATCATACAATCACAATCATACAATCATAATCATACAATTACAATCATACATCACAATCATACAATCACAATCATACAATCGCAATCATACAATCACAATCATACAATCGCAATCATACAATTACAATCTCCCAAATACAATCTCCCAAATACAATCATACAATCACAATCATACAATCACAATCATACAATCACAATCATACAATCACAATCATACTATCACAATCATACAATCACAATCATACAATCACAATCATACAATCACAATCATACAATCACAATCATACAATCACAATCATGCAATCAGAATCATACAATCACAATCATGCAATCACAATCATACAATTATAATCATTCAATCACAATCATTCAATCACAATCGTACAATCACAATCGTACAATCTCAATCGCACAACCACAATCACACAATCACACTCATACAATCACAATCATACAATCACAATCATACAATCACAATCATACAATCACAATCATACAATCACAATCATACAATCACAATCATACAATCACAATCATACAATCACAATCATACAATCACAATCATACAATCACAATCATACAATCACAATCATACAATCACAATCATACCATCACAATCATACTTATACAAACATACAATCACAATCATACAATCACAATCATACAATCACAGTCATACAATCACAATCATACAATCACATTCATACAATCGCAAGCATACAATCACAATCATACAATCTCAACCATACAATCGCAATCATACAATCATAATCGTACAATTAGGATCATACATCACAATCATACAATCACAATCATACAATCGCAACCATACAATTACAATATCCCAAATACAATCTCCCAAATACAATCATACAATCACAATCATACAATCGCAAGCATACAATCACAATCATACAATCTCAATCATACAATCACAATCATACAATCATAATCATACAATTACAATCATACATCACAATCATACAATCACAATCATACAATCACAATCATACTATCGCGATCATACAATCACAATCATACAATCACAATCATACGATCACAATCATACAATCACAATCATACAATCACAATCATACATTCAAAATCATGCAATCACAATCATACAATCACAATCATGCAATCACAATCATACAATCATATTCATACAATCACAATCATACAATCACAATCATACAATCACAATCATACAATCGCAATCATACAATTACAATATCCCAAATACAATCTCCCAAATACAATCATACAATCACAATCATACAATCACAATCATACAATCACAATCATACAATCACAATCATACAATCATAATCATACAATTACAATCATACATCACAATCATACAATCGCAATCATACAATCGCAATCATACTATTACAATCTCCCAAATACAATCTCCCAAATACAATCATACAATCACAATCATACAATCACAATCATACAATCATAATCATACAATCACAATCATACGTTCACAATCATACAATCACAATCATACAATCACAATCATACAATCACAATCGTACAATCACAAATATACAATCACAATCATACAATCACAATCGTACCATCACAATCATACTTTCACAATCATACAATCACAATCATACCATCACAATCATACAATCACAATCATACAATCATAATCATACAACTACAATCATACAATCGCAATCATACAATTACAATATCCCAAATACAATCTCGCAAATACAATCATACAATCACAATCATACACTCACAATCATACAATCACAATCATACAATCACAATCATACAACCACAATTAGACAATCACAATCATACAATCACAATCATACAATCACAATTATGCAATCACAATCATACAATCACAATCATACAATCGCAATCATACAATTACAATCTCCCAAATACAATCTCCCAAATACAATCTCCCAACTACAATCTCCCAAATACAATCATACAATCGCAATCTTACAATCACAATCATACCATCACAATCATACAATCACAATCATACAATCATAATCATACAATTACAATCATACAATCACAGTCATACAATCACAATCATACAATGGCAATCATACAATCACAATCATACAACCACAATCAGACGATCACAATCATACAATCACAATCATACAATCACAATCATACAATCACAATCATACAATCACAATTATGCAATCACAATCATACAATCGCATTCATACAATCGCAATCATACAATCACAATCATACAACCACAATCATACAACCGCAATCATACAATTACAATCTCCCAAATACAATCTCCGAAATACAATCTCCCAAATACAATCTCCCAAATACAATCTCCCAAATACAATCATACAATCACAATCATACAATCACAATCATGCAATCACAATCATACAATCACAATCATACTATCACAATCATACAATCACAATCATACAATCACAATCATACAATCACAATCATACAATCACAATCATAAAATCACAATCATACAATCACAATCATACGATCACAATCATACAATCACATTCATACAATCACAATCATACAATCACAATCGTACATTCACAATCGTACAATCACAATCGCACAACCACAATCAGGCAATCACACTCATACAATCACAAACATACAATCACAATCATACAATCACAATCATACAATCGCAATCATACAATTACAATATCCCAAATACAATCTCCCAAATACAATCATACAATCACAATCGTACATACACAATCATACAATCACAATCATACAATCGCAATCATACAATCGCAATCATACAATTACAATATCCCAAATACAATCTCCCAAATACAATCATACAATCACAATCATACAATCACAATCATACAATCACAATCATACTTTCACAATCATACAATCACAATCATACAATCACAATCATGCAATCACAATCATACATCACAATCATACAATCACAATCATACAATCACAATCATACGATCACAATCATACAATCACAATCATACAATCACAATCATACATTCAAAATCATGCAATCACAATCATACAATCACAATCATACAATCACAATCATGCAATCACAATCATACAATCATATTCATACAATCACAATCATACAATCACAATCGTACATTCACAATCGTACAATCACAATCGCACAACCACAATCAGGCAATCACACTCATACAATCACAAACATACAATCACAATCATACAATCACAGTCATACTTTCACAACCATACAATCACAATCATACAATCACAATCATACAATCACAATCATACAATCACAATCATACAATCGCAATCATACAATTACAATATCCCAAATACAATCTCCCAAATACAATCATACAATCACAATCATACAATCACAATCATACAATCACAATCATACAATCACAATCATACAACCACAATCAGACAATCACAATCATACAATCAGAATCATACAATCACAATTTTGCAATCACAATCATACAATCGCATTCATACAATCGCAATCATACAATCACAATCATACAATCACAATCATACAATCACAATCATACAATCACAAAAATACAATCATAGTCATACAATCACAATCATACAATCGCAATCATACAATCACAATCATATAATCGCAATCATACAATTACAATCTCCCAAATACAATCTCCCAAATACAATCTCCCAACTACAATCTCCCAAATACAATCATACAATCACAATCATACAATCACAATCATACAATCACAATCATACAACCACAATCAGACAATCACAATCATACAATCAGAATCATACAATCACAATCATACAATCGCAAGCATACAATCACAATCATACAATCTCAATCATACAATCACAATCATACAATCATAATCATACAATTACAATCATACATCACAATCATACAATCACAATCATACAATCACAATCATACTATTGCAATCATACAATCACAATCATACAATCACAATCATACGATCACAATCATACAATCACAATCATACAATCACAATCATACATTCAAAATCATGCAATCACAATGATACAATCACAATCATGCAATCACAATCATACAATCATATTCATACAATCACAGTCATACAATCGCAATCATACAATCACAATCATACAATCTCAATCATACAATCACAATCATACAATCTTAATCATACAATTACAATCATACATCACAATCATACAATCACAATCATACAATCGCAATCATACAATCACAATCATACAATCGCATTCATACAATCGCAATCATACAATCATAATCATACAATCACAATCATGCAATCACAATCATACAATCACAATCATACAATCACAATCATACATTCAAAATCATGCAATCACAATCATACAATCACAATCATGCAATCACAATCATACCATCAGAATCATACAATCACAATCATTCAATAATAATCGTACAATCACAATCGTACAATCACAATCGCACAACCACAATCAGACAATCACACTCATACAATCACAATCATACAATCACAATCATACAATCACAATCATACCATCACAATCATACTTATACAAACATACAATCACAATCATACAATCACAATCATACAATCACAGTCATACAATCACAATCATACAATCACATTCATACAATCGCAAGCATACAATCACAATCATACAATCTCAATCATACAATCGCAATCATACAATCATAATCGTACAATTAGAATCATACATCACAATCATACAATCACAATCATACAATCGCAACCATACAATTACAATATCCCAAATACAATCTCCCAAATACAATCATACAATCACAATCATACAATCGCAAGCATACAATCACAATCATACAATCTTAATCATACAATCACAATCATACAATCATAATCATACAATTACAATCATACATCACAATCATACAATCACAATCATACAATCACAATCATACTATCGCAATCATACAATCCCAATCATACAATCACAATCATACGATCACAATCATACAATCACAATCATACATTCAAAATCATGCAATCACTATCATACAATGACAATCATGCAATCACAATCATACAATCATATTCATACAATCACAATCATACAATCACAATCATACAATCACAATCATACAATCGCAATCATACAATTACAATATCCCAAATACAATCTCCCAAATACAATCATACAATCACAATCATACAATCACAATCATACAATCACAATCATACAATCACAATCATACAACCACAATCAGACAATCACAATCATACAATCACAATCATACAATCACAATTATGCCATCACAATCATACAATCGCATTCATACAATCGCAATCATAAAATTACAATATCCCAAATACAATCTCCCAAATACAATCATACAATCACAATCATACAATCGCAAGCATACAATCACAATCATACAATCTCAATCATACAATCACAATCATACAATCATAATCATACAATTACAATCATACATCACAATCATACAACCACAATCATACAATCACAATCATACTATCGCAATCATACAATCACAATCATACAATCACAATCATACGATCACAATCATACAATCACAATCATACAATCACAATCATACATTCAAAATCATGCAATCACAATCATACAATCACAATCATACAATCACAGTCATACAATCACAATCATACAATAACAATCATACAATCACAATCATACTTTCACAATCATACAATCACAATCATACAATCACAATCGTACAATCACAATCATACAATCACAATCATACAATCACAATCATACAATCACAATCATACAATCGCAATCATACAATCACAATCATACAATCTCAATCATACAATCACAATCATACAATCATAATCATACAATTACAATCATACATCACAATCATACAATCACAATCATACAATCGCAATCATACAATCACAATCATACAATCGCATTCATACAATCGCAATCATACAATCATAATCATACAATCACAATCATACAATCACAATCATACAATCACAATCATACATTCAATATCATGCAATCACAATCATACAATCACAATCATGCAATCACAATCATACAATCAGAATCATACAATCACAATCATTCAATAATAATCGTACAATCACAATCGTACAATCACAATCGCACAACCACAATCAGACAATCACACTCATACAATCACAATCATACAATCACAATCATACAATCACAATCATACCATCACAATCATACAATCACAATCATACAATCATAATCATACAATTACAATCATACATCACAATCATACAATCACAATCATACTATCACAATCATACAATCACAATCACACAGTCACAATCATTCAATCACAATCATACAATCACAATCATACAATCGCAATCATACAATTACAATCTCCCAAATACAATCTCCCAAATACAATCATACAATCACAATCACACAATCACAATCATACAATCATAATCATACAATTACAATCATATATCACAATCATACAATCACAATCATACTATCACAATCATACAATCACAATCACACAGTCACAATCATTCAATCACAATCATACAATCACAATCATACAATCGCAATCATACAATTACAATCTCCCAAATACAATCTCCCAACTACAATCTCCCAAATACAATCATACAATCACAATCATACAATCACAATCATACAATCACAATCATACAATCATAATCATACAATTACAATCATACATCACAATCATACAATCACAATCATACAATCGCAATCATACAATCACAATCATACAATCGCAATCATACAATTACAATCTCCCAAATACAATCTCCCAAATACAATCATACAATCACAATCATACAATCACAATCATACAATCACAATCATACAATCACAATCATACTATCACAATCATACAATCACAATCATACAATCACAATCATACAATCACAATCATACAATCACAATCATACAATCACAATCATGCAATCAGAATCATACAATCACAATCATGCAATCACAATCATACAATTATAATCATTCAATCACAATCATTCAATCACAATCGTACAATCACAATCGTACAATCTCAATCGCACAACCACAATCACACAATCACACTCATACAATCACAATCATACAATCACAATCATACAATCACAATCATACAATCGCAATCATACAATTACAATATCCCAAATACAATCTCCCAAATACAATCATACAATCACAATCATACAATCGCAAGCATACAATCACAATCATACAATCTCAATCATACAATCACAATCATACAATCATAATCATACAATTACAATCATACATCACAATCATACAATCACAATCATACAATCACAATCATACTATCGCGATCATACAATCACAATCATACAATCACAATCATACGATCACAATCATACAATCACAATCATACAATCACAATCATACATTCAAAATCATGCAATCACAATCATACAATCACAATCATGCAATCACAATCATACAATCATATTCATACAATCACAATCATACAATCACAATCATACAATCACAATCATACAATCGCAATCATACAATTACAATATCCCAAATACAATCTCCCAAATACAATCATACAATCACAATCATACAATCACAATCATACAATCACAATCATACAATCACAATCATACATTCAAAATCATGCAATCACAATCATACAATCACAATCATGCAATCACAATCATACAATCATATTCATACAATCACAATCATACAATCACAATCGTACATTCACAATCATACAATCACAATCATACAATCACAATCATACAATCACAATCATACAATCACAGTCATACAATCACAATCATACAATAACAATCATACAATCACAATCGTACAATCACAATCATACAATCGCAATCATACAATCACAATCATACAATCTCAATCATACAATCACAATCATACAATCATAATCATACAATTACAATCATACATCACAATCATACAATCACAATCATACAATCGCAATCATACAATCACAATCATACAATCGCATTCATACAATCGCAATCATACAATCATAATCATACAATCACAATCATACAATCACAATCATACAATCACAATCATACATTCAATATCATGCAATCACAATCATACAATCACAATCATGCAATCACAATCATACAATCAGAATCATACAATCACAATCATTCAATAATAATCGTACAATCACAATCGTACAATCACAATCGCACAACCACAATCAGACAATCACACTCATACAATCACAATCATACAATCACAATCATACAATCACAATCATACCATCACAATCATACTTATACAAACATACAATCACAATCATACAATCACAATCATACAATCACAGTCATACAATCACAGTCATACAATCACATTCATACAATCGCAAGCATACAATCACAATCATACAATCTCAATCATACAATCACAATCATACAATCATAATCGTACAATTAGAATCATACATCACAATCATACAATCACAATCATACAATCGCAACCATACAATTACAATATCCCAAATACAATCTCCCAGATACAATCATACAATCACAATCATACAATCGCAAGCATACAATCACAATCATACAATCTCAATCATACAATCACAATCATACAATCATAATCATACAATTACAATCATACATCACAATCATACAATCACAATCATACAATCACAATCATACTATCGCAATCATACAATCACAATCATACAATCACAATCATACGATCACAATCATACAATCACAATCATACAATCACAATCATACAATCATAATCATACAATCACAATCATACTTTCACAATCATACAATCACAATCATACAATCACAATCATACAATCACAATCATACAATCACAATCATACAATCACAATCATACAATCACAATCATACAATCACAATCATACAATCGCAATTATACAATCGCAATCATACAATCACAATCATACAATCTCAATCATACAATCACAATCATACAACCACAAAAAGACAATCACAATCATACAATCACAATCATACAATCACAATTATGCAATCACAATCATACAATCGCATTCATACAATCGCAATCATACAATCACAATCATACAATCACAATCATACAATCACAATCATAAAATCACAAAAATACAAACTTAATCATACAATCACAATCATACCATCACAATCATACAATCACAATCATACAATCATAATCATACAATTACAATCATACATCACAATCATACAATCGCAATCATACAATTACAATATCCCAAATACAATCTCCCAAATACAATCATACAATCACAATCATACATACACAATCATACAATCACAATCATACAATCGCAATCATACAATCGCAATCATACAATTACAATATCCCAAATACAATCTCCCAAATACAATCATACAATCACAATCATACAATCACAATCATACAATCACAATCATACAATCGCAATCATACAATTACAATATCCCAAATACAATCTCCCAAATACAATCATACAATCACAATCACACAATCACAATCATACAATCATAATCATACAATTACAATCATATATCACAATCATACAATCACAATCATACTATCACAATCATACAATCACAATCATACAGTCACAATCATTCAATCACAATCATACAATCACAATCATACAATCGCAATCATACAATTACAATCTCCCAAATACAATCTCCCAACTACAATCTCCCAAATACAATCATACAATCACAATCATACAATCACAATCATACAATCACAATCATACAATCATTATCATACAATTACAATCATACATCATAATCATACAATCACAATCATACAATCGCAATCATACAATCACAATCATACAATCGCAATCATATAATTACAATCTCCCAAATACAATCTCCCAAATACAATCATACAATCACAATCATACAATCACAATCATACAATCACAATCATACAATCACAATCATACAATCACAATCATACTATCACAATCATACAATCACAATCATACAATCGCAATCATACAATCACAATCATACAATCACAATCATACGTTCAAAATCATGCAATCAGAATCATACAATCACAATCATGCAATCACAATCATACAATTATAATCATTCAATCACAATCATTCAATCACAATCGTACAATCACAATCGTACAATCTCAATCGCACAACCACAATCACACAATCACACTCATACAATCACAATCATACAATCACAATCATACAATCACAATCATACAATCACAATCATACAATCACAATCATACAATCACAATCATACAATCACAATCATACAATCACAATCATACCATCACAATCATACTTATACAAACATACAATCACAATCATACAATCACAATCATACAATCACAGTCATACAATCACAATCATACAATCACATTCATACAATCGCAAGCATACAATCACAATCATACAATCTCAATCATACAATCGCAATCATACAATCATAATCGTACAATTAGAATCATACATCACAATCATACAATCACAATCATACAATCGCAACCATACAATTACAATATCCCAAATACAATCTCCCAAATACAATCATACAATCACAATCACACAATCGCAAGCATACAATCACAATCATACAATCTCAATCATACGATCACAATCATACAATCACAATCATACAATCACAATCATACATTCAAAATCATGCAATCACAATCATACAATCACAATCATGCAATCACAATCATACAATCATATTCATACAATCACAATCATACAATCACAATCATACAATCACAATCATACAATCGCAATCATACAATTACAATATCCCAAATACAATCTCCCGAATACAATCATACAATCACAATCATACAATCACAATCATACAATCACAATCATACAATCACAATCATACAACCACAATCAGACAATCACAATCATACAATCACAATCATACAATCACAATTATGCAATCACAATCATACAATCGCATTCATACAATCGCAATCATACAATCACAATCATACAATCACAATCATACAATCACAATCATACAATCACAAAAATACAATCATAGTCATACAATCACAATCATACAATCGCAATCATACAATCACAATCATACAATCGCAATCATACAATTACAATCTCCCAAATACAATCTCCCAAATACAATCTCCCAACTACAATCTCCCAAATACAATCATACAATCGCAATTATACAATCACAATCATACAATCATAATCATAATATTACAATCATACATCACAATCATACAATCACAATCATACAATCGCAATCATACAATCACAATCATACAACCGCAATCATACAATTACAATCTCCCAAATACAATCTCCCAAATACAATCTCCCAACTACAATCTCCCAAATACAATCATACAATCACAATCATACAATCACAATCATACAATCGCAATCATACAATTACAATCTCCCAAATAGAATCTCCCAAATACAATCATACAATCACAATCATACAATCACAATCATACAATCACAATCATACAATCACAATCATACAATCACAATCATACTATCACAATCATACAATCACAATCATACAATCATAATCATAGAATTAGAATCATACATCACAATCATACAATCGCAATCATAAAATTACAATATCCCAAATACAATCTCCCAAATACAATCTTACAATCACAATCATACAATCGCAAGCATACAATCACAATCATACAATCTCAATCATACAATCTCAATCATACAATCACAATCATACAATCATAATCATACAATTACAATCATACATCGCAATCATACAATCACAATCATACAATCACAATCATACTATCGCAATCATACAATCACAATCATACAATCACAATCATACGATCACAATCATACAATCACAATCATACAATCACAATCATACATTCAAAATCATGCAATCACAATCATACAATCACAATCATGCAATCACAATCATACAATCATATTCATACAATCACAATCATACAATCACAATCGTACATTCACAATCATACAATCACAATCATACAATCACAATCATACAATCACAATCATACAATCACAATCATACAATCACAGTCATACAATCACAATCATACAATAACAATCATACAATCACAATCATACTTTCACAATCATACAATCACAATCATACAATCACAATCGTACAATCACAATCATACAATCACAATCATACAATCACAATCATACAATCACAATCATACAATCGCAATCATACAATCACAATCATACAATCTCAATCATACAATCACAATCATACAATCATAATCATACAATTACAATCATACATCACAATCATACAATCACAATCATACAATCGCAATTATACAATCGCAATCATACAATCACAATCATACAATCTCAATCATACAATCACAATCATACCACCACAAAAAGACAATCACAATCATACAATCACAATCATACAATCACAATTATGCAATCACAATCATACAATCGCATTCATACAATCGCAATCATACAATCACAATCATACAATCACAATCATACAATCACAATCATAAAATCACAAAAATACAAACTTAATCATACAATCACAATCATACCATCACAATCATACAATCACAATCATACAATCATAATCATACAATTACAATCATACATCACAATCATACAATCACAATCATACAATCGCAATCATACAATTACAATATCCCAAATACAATCTCCCAAATACAATCATACAATCACAATCATACTATCACAATCATACAATCACAATCATACAGTCACAATCATTCAATCACAATCATACAATCACAATCATACAATCGCAATCATACAATTACAATCTCCCAAATACAATCTCCCAACTACAATCTCCCAAATACAATCATACAATCACAATCATACAATCACAATCATACAATCACAATCATACAATCATAATCATACAATTACAATCATACATCACAATCATACAATCACAATCATACAATCGCAATCATACAATCACAATCATACAATCGCAATCATACAATTACAATCTCCCAAATACAATCTCCCAAATACAATCATACAATCACAGTCATACAATCACAATCATACAATCATAATCATACAATCACAATCATACAATCACAATCATACTATCACAATCATACAATCACAATCATACAATCACAATCATACAATCACAATCATACAATCACAATCATACATTCAAAATCATGCAATCAGAATCATACAATCACAATCATGCAATCACAATCATACAATTATAATCATTCAATCACAATCATTCAATCACAATCGTACAATCACAATCGTACAATCTCAATCGCACAACCACAATCACACAATCACACTCATACAATCACAATCATACAATCACAATCATACAATCACAATCATACAATCACAATCATACAATCACAATCATACAATCACAATCATACAATCACAATCATACAATCACAATCATACAATCACAATCATACAATCACAATCATACAATCACAATCATACAATCACAATCATACTTTCACAATCATACAATCACAATCATACAATCACAATCATACAATCACAGTCATACAATCACAGTCATACAATCACAATCATACTATCACAATCATACAATCACAGTCATACAATCACAATCGTACATTCACAATCATACAATCACAATCATACAATCACAATCATACAATCACAATCATACAATCACAATCATACAATCACAATCATGCAATCACAATCATACAATCACATTCATACAATCGCAAGCATACAATCACAATCATACTATCACAATCGTACAATCACAATCGTACAATCACAATCGCACAACCACAATCAGACAATCACAATCATAAAATCACAATCATACAATCACAATCATACAATCACAATCATACAATCACAATCATACTTTCACAATCATACTATCACAATCATACAATCACAATCATACAATCACAGTCATACAATAACAATCATATAATCACAATCATACTATCACAATCATACAATCACAATCATACAATCACAATCATATAATCACAATCATACAATCACAATCATACAATCACAATCATACAATCACAATCAAAGAATCACAATCATACAATCACAATCATACAATCGCAAGCATACAATCACAATCATACAATCTCAATCATACAATCACAATCATACAATCACAATCATACAATCATAATCATACAATTACAATCATACATCACAATCATACAATCACAATCATACAATCGCAATCATACAATTACAATATCCCAAATACAATCTCCCAAATACAATCATACAATCACAATCATACAATCACAATCAGACAATCGAAAGCATACAATCACAATCATACAATCTCAATCATACAATCACAATCATACAATCATAATCATACAATTACAATCATACATCACAATCATACAATCACAATCATACAATCACAATCATACTATCGCAATCATACAATCACAATCATACAATCACAATCATACGATCACAATCATACAATCACAACCATTCAATCACAATCATACATTCAAAATCATGCAATCACAATCATACAATCACAATCATACAATCACAATCATACAATCACAATCATACAATCACACTGATACAATCACAATCATACAATCACAATCATACAATCATAATCATACAATCACAATCATACTTTCACAATCATACAATCACAATCATACAATCACAATCATACAATCACAATCATACAATCACAATCATTCAATCGCAATCATACAATCACAATCATACAATCATAATCATACAATTACAATCATACATCACAATCATACAATCACAATCATACAATCATAATCATACAATTACAATCATACATCACAATCATACAATCGCAATCATACAATCACAATCATACAATCGCAATCATACAATTACAATCTCCCAAATACAATCTCCCAAATACAATCATACAATCACAATCATACAATCACAATCATACAATCACAATCATACAATCACAATCATACAATCACAATCATACAATCACAATCATACTATCACAGTCATACAATCACAATCATACAATCACAATCATACAATCACAATCATACAATCACAGTCATACAATCACAGTCATACAATCACAATCATACTATCACAATCATACAATCACAATCATACAATCACAATCATACAATCATAATCATGCAATCACAGTCCTACGATCGCAATCATACAATCACAATCATACCATCACAATCATACAATCACAATCATACAATCATAATCATATAATTACAATCATACATCGCAATCATACAACCACAATCATACAATCGCAATCATACAATTACAATCTCCCAAATAAAATCTCCCAAATACAATCTCCCAGATACAATCTCCCAGATACAATCATACAATCACAATCATACAATCACAATCATACAATCATAATCATACAATTACAATCATACATCACAATCAGACAATCACAATCATACAATCGCAATCATATAATCACAATCATACAATCGCAATCATACAATTACAATCTCCCAAATACAATCTCCCAAATACAATCTCCCAGATACAATCATACAATCACAATCATGCAATCACAATCATACAATCAGAATCATACAATCTCAATCATTCAATAACAATCGTACAATCACAATCGTACAATCACAATCGCACAACCACAATCAGACAATCACACTCATACAATCACAATCATACAATCACAATCATACAATCACAATCATACAATCACAATCATACCATCACAATCATACTTTCACAATCATACAATCACAATCATACAATCACAATCATACAATCACAGTCACACAATCACAATCATACAATCACAATCATACTATCACAATCATACAATCACAATCATAGAATCACAATCATACAACCATAATCATACAATCACAATCATACAATCACAATCATACAATCACAATCATACAATCGCAAGCATACAATCACAATCATACAATCTCATTCATTCAATCGCAATCATACAATCATAATCATACAATTACAGTCATACATCACAATCATACAATCACAATCATACAATCGCAATCATACAATCACAATCATACAATCACAGTCATACAATCACAATCATACAATCACAATCATACATTCAAAATCATGCAATCACAATCATACAATCACAATCATGCAATCACAATCATACAATCATATTCATACAATCCCAATCATACAATCACAATCGTACATTCACAATCATACAATCACAATCATACAATCACAATCATACAACCACAATCATACAATCACAGTCATACAATCACAATCATACAATAACAATCATACAATCACAATCATACTTTCACAATCATACAATCACAATCATACAATCACAATCGTACAATCACAATCATACAATCGCAATCATACAATCACAATCATACAATCTCAATCATACAATCACAATCATACAATCATAATCATACAATTACAATCATACATCACAATCATACAATCACAATCATACAATCGCAATCATACAATCACAATCATACAATCGCATTCATACAATCGCAATCATACAATCACAATCATACAATCGCAATCATACAATCACAATCATACAATCACAATCATACGTTCAAAATCATGCAATCAGAATCATACAATCACAATCATGCAATCACAATCATACAATTATAATCATTCAATCACAATCATTCAATCACAATCGTACAATCACAATCGTACAATCTCAATCGCACAACCACAATCACACAATCACACTCATACAATCACAATCATACAATCACAATCATACAATCACAATCATACAATCACAATCATACAATCACAATCATACAATCACAATCATACAATCACAATCATACAATCACAATCATACCATCACAATCATACTTATACAAACATACAATCACAATCATACAATCACAATCATACAATCACAGTCATACAATCACAATCATACAATCACATTCATACAATCGCAAGCATACAATCACAATCATACAATCTCAATCATACAATCGCAATCATACAATCATAATCGTACAATTAGAATCATACATCACAATCATACAATCACAATCATACAATCGCAACCATACAATTACAATATCCCAAATACAATCTCCCAAATACAATCATACAATCACAATCACACAATCGCAAGCATACAATCACAATCATACAATCTCAATCATACAATCACAATCATACAATCATAATCATACAATTACAATCATACATCACAATCATACAATCACAATCATACAATCACAATCATACTATCGCAATCATACAATCACAATCATACAATCACAATCATACGATCACAATCATACAATAACTATCATATAATCACAATCATACTATCACAATCATACAATCACAATCATACAATCACAATCATATAATCACAATCATACAATCACAATCATACAATCACAATCATACAATCACAATCAAAGAATCACAATCATACAATCACAATCATACAATCGCAAGCATACAATCACAATCATACAATCTCAATCATACAATCACAATCATACAATCACAATCATACAATCATAATCATACAATTACAATCATACATCACAATCATACAATCACAATCATACAATCGCAATCATACAATTACAATATCCCAAATACAATCTCCCAAATACAATCATACAATCACAATCATACAATCACAATCAGACAATCGCAAGCATACAATCACAATCATACAATCTCAATCATACAATCACAATCATACAATCATAATCATACAATTACAATCATACATCACAATCATACAATCACAATCATACAATCACAATCATACTATCGCAATCATACAATCACAATCATACAATCACAATCATACGATCACAATCATACAATCACAACCATTCAATCACAATCATACATTCAAAATCATGCAATCACAATCATACAATCACAATCATACAATCACAATCATACAATCACAATCATACAATCACACTGATACAATCACAATCATACAATCATAATCATACAATCACAATCATACTTTCACAATCATACAATCACAATCATACAATCACAATCATACAATCACAATCATTCAATCGCAATCATACAATCACAATCATACAATCATAATCATACAATTACAATCATACATCACAATCATACAATCACAATCATACAATCATAATCATACAATTACAATCATACATCACAATCATACAATCGCAATCATACAATCACAATCATACAATCGCAATCATACAATTACAATCTCCCAAATACAATCTCCCAAATACAATCATACAATCACAATCATACAATCACAATCATACAATCACAATCATTCAATCACAATCATACAATCACAATCATACTATCACAATCATACAATCACAATCATACAATCACAATCATACTATCACAATCATACAATCACAATCATACAATCACAATCATACAATCACAATCATACAATCACAATCATACAATCACAATCATACAATCATAATCATACAATTACAATCATACATCACAATCATACAATCACAATCATACAATCGCAATCATACAATCACAATCATACAATCGCAATCATACAATTACAATCTCCCAAATACAATCTCCCAAATACAATCATACAATCACAGTCATACAATCACAATCATACAATCATAATCATACAATCACAATCATACAATCACAATCATACTATCACAATCATACAATCACAATCATACAATCACAATCATACAATCACAATCATACAATCACAATCATACATTCAAAATCATGCAATCACAATCATACAATCACAATCATGCAATCACAATCATACAATCATATTCATACAATCACAATCATACAATCACAATCATACAATCACAATCATACAATCGCAATCATACAATTACAATATCCCAAATACAATCTCCCGAATACAATCATACAATCACAATCATACAATCACAATCATACAATCACAATCATACAATCACAATCATACAACCACAATCAGACAATCACAATCATACAATCACAATCATACAATCACAATTATGCAATCACAATCATACAATCGCATTCATACAATCGCAATCATACAATCACAATCATACAATCACAATCATACAACCACAATCATACAATCACAAAAATACAATCATAGTCATACAATCACAATCATACAATCGCAATCATACAATCACAATCATACAATCGCAATCATACAATTACAATCTCCCAAATACAATCTCCCAAATACAATCTCCCAACTACAATCTCCCAAATACAATCATACAATCGCAATTATACAATCACAATCATACAATCATAATCATAATATTACAATCATACATCACAATCATACAATCACAATCATACAATCGCAATCATACAATCACAATCATACAACCGCAATCATACAATTACAATCTCCCAAATACAATCTCCCAAATACAATCTCCCAACTACAATCTCCCAAATACAATCATACAATCACAATCATACAATCACAATCATACAATCGCAATCATACAATTACAATCTCCCAAATAGAATCTCCCAACTACAATCATACAATCACAATCATACAATCACAATCATACAATCACAATCATACAATCACAATCATACAATCACAATCATACTATCACAATCATACAATCACAATCATACAATCATAATCATACAATTAGAATCATACATCACAATCATACAATCGCAATCATAAAATTACAATATCCCAAATACAATCTCCCAAATACAATCTTACAATCACAATCATACAATCGCAAGCATACAATCACAATCATACAATCTCAATCATACAATCACAATCATACAATCACAATCGTACAATCACAATCATACAATCACAATCATACAATCACAATCATACAATCACAATCATAAAATCACAAAAATACAAACTTAATCATGCAATCACAATCATACCATCACAATCATACAATCACAATCATACAATCATAATCATACAATTACAATCATACATCACAATCATACAATCACAATCATACAATCGCAATCATACAATTACAATATCCCAAATACAATCTCCCAAATACAATCATACAATCACAATCATACTATCACAATCATACAATCACAATCATACAGTCACAATCATTCAATCACAATCATACAATCACAATCATACAATCGCAATCATACAATTACAATCTCCCAAATACAATCTCCCAACTACAATCTCCCAAATACAATCATACAATCACAATCATACAATCACAATCATACAATCACAATCATACAATCATAATCATACAATTACAATCATACATCACAATCATACAATCACAATCATACAATCGCAATCATACAATCACAATCATACAATCGCAATCATACAATTACAATCTCCCAAATACAATCTCCCAAATACAATCATACAATCACAGTCATACAATCACAATCATACAATCATAATCATACAATCACAATCATACAATCACAATCATACTATCACAATCATACAATCACAATCATACAATCACAATCATACAATCACAATCATACAATCACAATCATACATTCAAAATCATGCAATCAGAATCATACAATCACAATCATGCAATCACAATCATACAATTATAATCATTCAATCACAATCATTCAATCACAATCGTACAATCACAATCGTACAATCTCAATCGCACAACCACAATCACACAATCACACTCATACAATCACAATCATACAATCACAATCATACAATCACAATCATACAATCACAATCATACAATCACAATCATACAATCACAATCATACAATCACAATCATACAATCACAATCATACAATCACAATCATACAATCACAATCATACAATCACAATCATACTTTCACAATCATACAATCACAATCATACAATCACAATCATACAATCACAGTCATACAATCACAGTCATACAATCACAATCATACTATCACAATCATACAATCACAGTCATACAATCACAATCGTACATTCACAATCATACAATCACAATCATACAATCACAATCATACAATCACAATCATACAATCACAATCATACAATCACAATCATGCAATCACAATCATACAATCACATTCATACAATCGCAAGCATACAATCACAATCATACTATCACAATCGTACAATCACAATCGTACAATCACAATCGCACAACCACAATCAGACAATCACAATCATAAAATCACAATCATACAATCACAATCATACAATCACAATCATACAATCACAATCATACTTTCACAATCATACTATCACAATCATACAATCACAATCATACAATCACAGTCATACAATAACAATCATATAATCACAATCATACTATCACAATCATACAATCACAATCATACAATCACAATCATATAATCACAATCATACAATCACAATCATACAATCACAATCATACAATCACAATCAAAGAATCACAATCATACAATCACAATCATACAATCGCAAGCATACAATCACAATCATACAATCTCAATCATACAATCACAATCATACAATCACAATCATACAATCATAATCATACAATTACAATCATACATCACAATCATACAATCACAATCATACAATCGCAATCATACAATTACAATATCCCAAATACAATCTCCCAAATACAATCATACAATCACAATCATACAATCACAATCAGACAATCGCAAGCATACAATCACAATCATACAATCTCAATCATACAATCACAATCATACAATCATAATCATACAATTACAATCATACATCACAATCATACAATCACAATCATACAATCACAATCATACTATCGCAATCATACAATCACAATCATACAATCACAATCATACGATCACAATCATACAATCACAACCATTCAATCACAATCATACATTCAAAATCATGCAATCACAATCATACAATCACAATCATACAATCACAATCATACAATCACAATCATACAATCACACTGATACAATCACAATCATACAATCATAATCATACAATCACAATCATACTTTCACAATCATACAATCACAATCATACAATCACAATCATACAATCACAATCATTCAATCGCAATCATACAATCACAATCATACAATCATAATCATACAATTACAATCATACATCACAATCATACAATCACAATCATACAATCATAATCATACAATTACAATCATACATCACAATCATACAATCGCAATCATACAATCACAATCATACAATCGCAATCATACAATTACAATCTCCCAAATACAATCTCCCAAATACAATCATACAATCACAATCATACAATCACAATCATACAATCACAATCATACAATCACAATCATACAATCACAATCATACTATCACAATCATACAATCACAATCATACAATCACAATCATACAATCACAATCATACAATCACAGTCATACAATCACAGTCATACAATCACAATCATACTATCACAATCATACAATCACAATCATACAATCACAATCATACAATCATAATCATGCAATCACAGTCCTACGATCGCAATCATACGATCACAATCATACCATCACAATCATACAATCACAATCATACAATCATAATCATATAATTACAATCATACATCACAATCATACAACCACAATCATACAATCGCAATCATACAATTACAATCTCCCAAATAAAATCTCCCAAATACAATCTCCCAGATACAATCTCCCAGATACAATCATACAATCACAATCATACAATCACAATCATACAATCATAATCATACAGTCGCAATCATATAATCACAATCATACAATCGCAATCATACAATTACAATCTCCCAAATACAATCTCCCAAATACAATCTCCCAGATACAATCATACAATCACAATCATGCAATCACAATCATACAATCAGAATCATACAATCTCAATCATTCAATAACAATCGTACAATCACAATCGTACAATCACAATCGCACAACCACAATCAGACAATCACACTCATACAATCACAATCATACAATCACAATCATACAATCACAATCATACAATCACAATCATACCATCACAATCATACTTTCACAATCATACAATCACAATCATACAATCACAATCATACAATCACAGTCATACAATCACAATCATACAATCACAATCATACTATCACAATCATACAATCACAATCATACAATCACAATCATAGAATCACAATCATACAACCATAATCATACAATCACAATCATACAATCACAATCATACAATCACAATCATACAATCGCAAGCATACAATCACAATCATACAATCTCATTCATTCAATCGCAATCATACAATCATAATCATACAATTACAGTCATACATCACAATCATACAATCACAATCATACAATCGCAATCATACAATCACAATCATACAATCGCAATCATACAATTACAATCTCCCAAATACAATCTCCCAAATACAATCAAACAATCACAATCATACAATCACAATCATACAATCACAATCATACAACCACAATCATACTATCACAATCGTACAATCACAATCGTACAATCACAATCGCACAACCACAATCAGACAATCACAATCATACAATCACAATCATACAATCACAATCATACAATCACAATCATACAATCACAATCATACTTTCACAATCATACTATCACAATCATACAATCACAATCATACAATCACAGTCATACAATAACAATCATATAATCACAATCATACTATCACAATCATACAATCACAATCATACAATCACAATCATATAATCACTATCATACAATCACAATCATACAATCACAATCATACAATCACAATCAAAGAATCACAATCATACAATCACAATCATACAATCGCAAGCACACAATCCCAATCATACAATCTCAATCATACAATCACAGTCATACAATCACAATCATACAATCATAATCATACAATTACAATCATACATCACAATCATACAATCACAATCATACAATCGCAAACATACAATTACAATATCCCAAATACAATCTCCCAAATTCAATCTCCCAAATACAATCATACAATCACAATCATACAATCACAATCATACAATCGCAAGCATACAATCACAATCATACAATCTCAATCATACAATCACAATCATACAATCATAATCATACAATTACAATCATACATCACAATCATACAATCACAATCATACAATCACAATCATACTATCGCAATCATACAATCACAATCATACGATCACAATCATACAATCACAACCATTCAATCACAATCATACAATCACAATCATACAATCACAATCATACAATCATAATCATACAATCACAATCATACAATCACAATCATACAATCACAATCATACAATCACGATCATACAATCGCAAGCATACAATCACAATCATACAATCTCAATCATACAATCTCAATCATACAATCACAATCATACAATCATAATCGTACAATTAGAATCATACATCACAATCATACAATCACAATCATACAATCACAATCATACAATCACAATCATACAATCACAATCATACGTTCAAAATCATGCAATCAGAATCATACAATCACAATCATGCAATCACAATCATACAATTATAATCATTCAATCACAATCATTCAATCACAATCGTACAATCACAATCGTACAATCTCAATCGCACAACCACAATCACACAATCACACTCATACAATCACAATCATACAATCACAATCATACAATCACAATCATACCATCACAATCATACTTATACAAACATACAATCACAATCATACAATCACAATCATACAATCATAATCGTACAATTAGAATCATACATCATAATCATACAATCACAATCATACAATCGCAACCATACAATTACAATATCCCAAATACAATCTCCCAAATACAATCATACAATCACAATCATACAATCGCAAGCATACAATCACAATCATACAATCTCAATCATACAATCACAATCATACAATCATAATCATACAATTACAATCATACATCACAATCATACAATCACAATCATACAATCACAATCATACTATCGCAATCATACAATCACAATCATACAATCACAATCATACGATCACAATCATACAATCACAATCATACAATCACAATCATACATTCAAAATCATGCAATCACAATCATACAATCACAATCATGCAATCACAATCATACAATCATATTCATACAATCACAATCATACAATCACAATCATACAATCACAATCATACAATCGCAATCATACAATTACAATATCCCAAATACAATCTCCCAAATACAATCATACAATCACAATCATACAATCACAATCATACAATCACAATCATACAATCACAATCATACAATCACAATCATACATTCAAAATCATGCAATCACAATCATACAATCACGATCATGCAATCACAATCATACAATCATATTCATACAATCACAATCATACAATCACAATCGTACATTCACAATCATACAATCACAATCATACAATCACAATCATACAATCACAATCATACAATCACAGTCATACAATCACAATCATACAATAACAATCATACAATCACAATCATACTTTCACAATCATACAATCACAATCATACAATCACAATCGTACAATCACAATCATACAATCACAATCATACAATCACAATCATACAATCACAATCATACAATCGCAATCATACAATCACAATCATACAATCTCAATCATACAATCACAATCATACAATCATAATCATACAATTACAATCATACATCACAATCATACAATCACAATCATACAATCGCAATCATACAATCACAATCATACAATCGCATTCATACAATCGCAATCATACAACCATAATCATACAATCACAATCATACAATCACAATCATACAATCACAATCATACATTCAATATCATGCAATCACAATCATACAATCACAATCATGCAATCACAATCATACAATCAGAATCATACAATCACAATCATTCAATAATAATCGTACAATCACAATCGTACAATCACAATCGCACAACCACAATCAGACAATCACACTCATACAATCACAATCATACAATCACAATCATACAATCACAATCATACCATCACAATCATACTTATACAAACATACAATCACAATCATACAATCACAATCATACAATCACAGTCATACAATCACAATCATACAATCACATTCATACAATCGCAAGCATACAATCACAATCATACAATCTCAATCATACAATCACAATCATACAATCATAATCGTACAATTAGAATCATACATCACAATCATACAATCACAATCATACAATCGCAACCATACAATTACAATATCCCAAATACAATCTCCCAAATACAATCATACAATCACAATCATACAATCGCAAGCATACAATCACAATCATACAATCACAATCATACAATCACAATCATACAATCACAGTCATACAATCACAATCATACAATCACAATCATACTATCACAATCATACAATCACAATCATACAATCACAATCATAGAATCACAATCATACAACCATAATCATACAATCACAATCATACAATCACAATCATACAATCACAATCATACAATCGCAAGCATACAATCACAATCATACAATCTCATTCATTCAATCGCAATCATACAATCATAATCATACAATTACAGTCATACATCACAATCATACAATCACAATCATACAATCGCAATCATACAATCACAATCATACAATCGCAATCATACAATTACAATCTCCCAAATACAATCTCCCAAATACAATCAAACAATCACAATCATACAATCACAATCATACAATCACAATCATACAACCACAATCATACTATCACAATCGTACAATCACAATCGTACAATCACAATCGCACAACCACAATCAGACAATCACAATCATACAATCACAATCATACAATCACAATCATACAATCACAATCATACAATCACAATCATACTTTCACAATCATACTATCACAATCATACAATCACAATCATACAATCACAGTCATACAATAACAATCATATAATCACAATCATACTATCACAATCATACAATCACAATCATACAATCACAATCATATAATCACTATCATACAATCACAATCATACAATCACAATCATACAATCACAATCAAAGAATCACAATCATACAATCACAATCATACAATCGCAAGCACACAATCACAATCATACAATCTCAATCATACAATCACAGTCATACAATCACAATCATACAATCATAATCATACAATTACAATCATACATCACAATCATACAATCACAATCATACAATCGCAAACATACAATTACAATATCCCAAATACAATCTCCCAAATTCAATCTCCCAAATACAATCATACAATCACAATCATACAATCACAATCATACAATCGCAAGCATACAATCACAATCATACAATCTCAATCATACAATCACAATCATACAATCATAATCATACAATTACAATCATACATCACAATCATACAATCACAATCATACAATCACAATCATACTATCGCAATCATACAATCACAATCATACGATCACAATCATACAATCACAACCATTCAATCACAATCATACAATCACAATCATACAATCACAATCATACAATCATAATCATACAATCACAATCATACAATCACAATCATACAATCACAATCATACAATCACGATCATACAATCGCAAGCATACAATCACAATCATACAATCTCAATCATACAATCTCAATCATACAATCACAATCATACAATCATAATCGTACAATTAGAATCATACATCACAATCATACAATCACAATCATACAATCACAATCATACAATCACAATCATACAATCACAATCATACAATTACAATCATACGTTCAAAATCATGCAATCAGAATCATACAATCACAATCATGCAATCACAATCATACAATTATAATCATTCAATCACAATCATTCAATCACAATCGTACAATCACAATCGTACAATCTCAATCGCACAACCACAATCACACAATCACACTCATACAATCACAATCATACAATCACAATCATACAATCACAATCATACCATCACAATCATACTTATACAAACATACAATCACAATCATACAATCACAATCATACAATCATAATCGTACAATTAGAATCATACATCATAATCATACAATCACAATCATACAATCGCAACCATACAATTACAATATCCCAAATACAATCTCCCAAATACAATCATACAATCACAATCATACAATCGCAAGCATACAATCACAATCATACAATCTCAATCATACAATCACAATCATACAATCATAATCATACAATTACAATCATACATCACAATCATACAATCACAATCATACAATCACAATCATACTATCGCAATCATACAATCACAATCATACAATCACAATCATACGATCACAATCATACAATCACAATCATACAATCACAATCATACATTCAAAATCATGCAATCACAATCATACAATCACAATCATGCAATCACAATCATACAATCATATTCATACAATCACAATCATACAATCACAATCATACAATCACAATCATACAATCGCAATCATACAATTACAATATCCCAAATACAATCTCCCAAATACAATCATACAATCACAATCATACAATCACAATCATACAATCACAATCATACAATCACAATCATACATTCAAAATCATGCAATCACAATCATACAATCACGATCATGCAATCACAATCATACAATCATATTCATACAATCACAATCATACAATCACAATCGTACATTCACAATCATACAATCACAATCATACAATCACAATCATACAATCACAATCATACAATCACAGTCATACAATCACAATCATACAATAACAATCATACTATCACAATCATACTTTCACAATCATACAATCACAATCATACAATCACAATCGTACAATCACAATCATACAATCACAATCATACAATCACAATCATACAATCACAATCATACAATCGCAATCATACAATCACAATCATACAATCTCAATCATACAATCACAATCATACAATCATAATCATACAATTACAATCATACATCACAATCATACAATCACAATCATACAATCGCAATCATACAATCACAATCATACAATCGCATTCATACAATCGCAATCATACAACCATAATCATACAATCACAATCATACAATCACAATCATACAATCACAATCATACATTCAATATCATGCAATCACAATCATACAATCACAATCATGCAATCACAATCATACAATCAGAATCATACAATCACAATCATTCAATAATAATCGTACAATCACAATCGTACAATCACAATCGCACAACCACAATCAGACAATCACACTCATACAATCACAATCATACAATCACAATCATACAATCACAATCATACCATCACAATCATACTTATACAAACATACAATCACAATCATACAATCACAATCATACAATCACAGTCATACAATCACAATCATACAATCACATTCATACAATCGCAAGCATACAATCACAATCATACAATCTCAATCATACAATCACAATCATACAATCATAATCGTACAATTAGAATCATACATCACAATCATACAATCACAATCATACAATCGCAACCATACAATTACAATATCCCAAATACAATCTCCCAAATACAATCATACAATCACAATCATACAATCGCAAGCATACAATCACAATCATACAATCTCAATCATACAATCACAATCATACAATCATAATCATACAATTACAATCCTACATCACAATCATACAATCACAATCATACAATCACAATCATACTATCGCAATCATACAATCACAATCATACAATCACAATCATACGATCACAATCATACAATCGCAATCATACAATCACAATCATACAATCATAATCATACAATCACAATCATACTTTCACAATCATACAATCACAATCATACAATCACAATCATACAATCACAATCATACAATCACAATCATACAATCACAATCATACAATCACAATCATACAATCACAATCATACAATCGCAATTATACAATCGCAATCATACAATCACAATCATACAATCTCAATCATACAATCACAATCATACAACCACAAAAAGACAATCACAATCATACAATCACAATCATACAATCACAATTATGCAATCACAATCATACAATCGCATTCATACAATCGCAATCATACAATCACAATCATACAATCACAATCATACAATCACAATCATAAAATCACAAAAATACAAACTTAATCATACATCACAATCATACCATCACAATCATACAATCACAATCATACAATTACAATATCCCAAATACAATCTCCCAAATACAATCATACAATCACAATCATACATACACAATCATACAATCACAATCATACAATCGCAATCATACAATCGCAATCATACAATTACAATATCCCAAATACAATCTCCCAAATACAATCATACAATCACAATCATACAATCACAATCATACAATCACAATCATACAATCGCAATCATACAATTACAATATCCCAAATACAATCTCCCAAATACAATCATACAATCACAATCACACAATCACAATCATACAATCATAATCATACAATTACAATCATATATCACAATCATACAATCACAATCATACTATCACAATCATACAATCACAATCATACAGTCACAATCATTCAATCACAATCATACAATCACAATCATACAATCGCAATCATACAATTACAATCTCCCAAATACAATCTCCCAACTACAATCTCCCAAATACAATCATACAATCACAATCATACAATCACAATCATACAATCACAATCATACAATCATAATCATACAATTACAATCATACATCACAATCATACAATCACAATCATACAATCGCAATCATACAATCACAATCATACAATCGCAATCATACAATTACAATCTCCCAAATACAATCTCCCAAATACAATCATACAATCACAATCATACAATCACAATCATACAATCACAATCATACAATCACAATCATACAATCACAATCATACTATCACAATCATACAATCACAATCATACAATCGCAATCATACAATCACAATCATACAATCACAATCATACGTTCAAAATCATGCAATCAGAATCATACAATCAGAATCATGCAATCACAATCATACAATTATAATCATTCAATCACAATCATTCAATCACAATCGTACAATCACAATCGTACAATCTCAATCGCACAACCACAATCACACAATCACAGTCATACAATCACAATCATACAATCACAATCATACAATCACAATCATACAATCACAATCATACAATCACAATCATACAATCACAATCATACAATCACAATCATACAATCACAATCATACCATCACAATCATACTTATACAAACATACAATCACAATCATACAATCACAATCATACAATCACAGTCATACAATCACAATCATACAATCACATTCATACAATCGCAAGCATACAATCACAATCATACAATCTCAATCATACAATCGCAATCATACAATCATAATCGTACAATCGCAATCATACAATCACAATCATACAATCGCATTCATACAATCGCAATCATACAACCATAATCATACAATCACAATCATACAATCACAATCATACAATCACAATCATACATTCAATATCATGCAATCACAATCATACAATCACAATCATGCAATCACAATCATACAATCAGAATCATACAATCACAATCATTCAATAATAATCGTACAATCACAATCGTACAATCACAATCGCACAACCACAATCAGACAATCACACTCATACAATCACAATCATACAATCACAATCATACAATCACAATCATACCATCACAATCATACTTATACAAACATACAATCACAATCATACAATCACAATCATACAATCACAGTCATACAATCACAATCATACAATCACATTCATACAATCGCAAGCATACAATCACAATCATACAATCTCAATCATACAATCACAATCATACAATCATAATCGTACAATTAGAATCATACATCACAATCATACAATCACAATCATACAATCGCAACCATACAATTACAATATCCCAAATACAATCTCCCAAATACAATCATACAATCACAATCATACAATCGCAAGCATACAATCACAATCATACAATCTCAATCATACAATCACAATCATACAATCATAATCATACAATTACAATCATACATCACAATCATACAATCACAATCATACAATCACAATCATACTATCGCAATCATACAATCACAATCATACAATCACAATCATACGATCACAATCATACAATCGCAATCATACAATCACAATCATACAATCATAATCATACAATCACAATCATACTTTCACAATCATACAATCACAATCATACAATCACAATCATACAATCACAATCATACAATCACAATCATACAATCACAATCATACAATCACAATCATACAATCACAATCATACAATCGCAATTATACAATCGCAATCATACAATCACAATCATACAATCTCAATCATACAATCACAATCATACAACCACAAAAAGACAATCACAATCATACAATCACAATCATACAATCACAATTATGCAATCACAATCATACAATCGCATTCATACAATCGCAATCATACAATCACAATCATACAATCACAATCATACAATCACAATCATAAAATCACAAAAATACAAACTTAATCATACATCACAATCATACCATCACAATCATACAATCACAATCATACAATTACAATATCCCAAATACAATCTCCCAAATACAATCATACAATCACAATCATACATACACAATCATACAATCACAATCATACAATCGCAATCATACAATCGCAATCATACAATTACAATATCCCAAATACAATCTCCCAAATACAATCATACAATCACAATCATACAATCACAATCATACAATCACAATCATACAATCGCAATCATACAATTACAATATCCCAAATACAATCTCCCAAATACAATCATACAATCACAATCACACAATCACAATCATACAATCATAATCATACAATTACAATCATATATCACAATCATACAATCACAATCATACTATCACAATCATACAATCACAATCATACAGTCACAATCATTCAATCACAATCATACAATCACAATCATACAATCGCAATCATACAATTACAATCTCCCAAATACAATCTCCCAACTACAATCTCCCAAATACAATCATACAATCACAATCATACAATCACAATCATACAATCACAATCATACAATCATAATCATACAATTACAATCATACATCACAATCATACAATCACAATCATACAATCGCAATCATACAATCACAATCATACAATCGCAATCATACAATTACAATCTCCCAAATACAATCTCCCAAATACAATCATACAATCACAATCATACAATCACAATCATACAATCACAATCATACAATCACAATCATACAATCACAATCATACTATCACAATCATACAATCACAATCATACAATCGCAATCATACAATCACAATCATACAATCACAATCATACGTTCAAAATCATGCAATCAGAATCATACAATCAGAATCATGCAATCACAATCATACAATTATAATCATTCAATCACAATCATTCAATCACAATCGTACAATCACAATCGTACAATCTCAATCGCACAACCACAATCACACAATCACAGTCATACAATCACAATCATACAATCACAATCATACAATCACAATCATACAATCACAATCATACAATCACAATCATACAATCACAATCATACAATCACAATCATACAATCACAATCATACCATCACAATCATACTTATACAAACATACAATCACAATCATACAATCACAATCATACAATCACAGTCATACAATCACAATCATACAATCACATTCATACAATCGCAAGCATACAATCACAATCATACAATCTCAATCATACAATCGCAATCATACAATCATAATCGTACAATTAGAATCATACATCACAATCATACAATCACAATCATACAATCGCAACCATACAATTACAATATCCCAAATACAATCTCCCAAATACAATCATACAATCACAATCACACAATCGCAAGCATACAATCACAATCATACAATCTCAATCATACAATCACAATCATACAATCATAATCATACAATTACAATCATACATCACAATCATACAATCACAATCATACTATCGCAATCATACAATCACAATCATACAATCACAATCATACGATCACAATCATACAATCACAATCATACAATCACAATCATACATTCAAAATCATGCAATCACAATCATACAATCACAATCATGCAATCACAATCATACAATCATATTCATACAATCACAATCATACAATCACAATCATACAATCACAATCATACAATCGCAATCATACAATTACAATATCCCAAATACAATCTCCCGAATACAATCATACAATCACAATCACACAATCACAATCATACAATCACAATCATACAATCACAATCATACAACCACAATCAGACAATCACAATCATACAATCACAATCATACAATCACAATTATGCAATCACAATCATACAATCGCATTCATACAATCGCAATCATACAATCACAATCATACAATCACAATCATACAATCACAATCATACAATCACAAAAATACAATCATAGTCATACAATCACAATCATACAATCGCAATCATACAATCACAATCATACAATCGCAATCATACAATTACAATCTCCCAAATACAATCTCCCAAATACAATCTCCCAACTACAATCTCCCAAATACAATCATACAATCGCAATTATACAATCACAATCATACAATCATAATCATAATATTACAATCATACATCACAATCATACAATCACAATCATACAATCGCAATCATACAATCACAATCATACAACCGCAATCATACAATTACAATCTCCCAAATACAATCTCCCAAATACAATCTCCCAACTACAATCTCCCAAATACAATCATACAATCACAATCATACAATCACAATCATACAATCGCAATCATACAATTACAATCTCCCAAATAGAATCTCCCAAATACAATCATACAATCACAATCATACAATCACAATCATACAATCACAATCATACAATCACAATCATACAATCACAATCATACTATCACAATCATACAATCACAATCATACAATCGCAATCATACAATCACAATCATACAATCTCAATCATACAATCACAATCATACAATCATAATCATACAATTACAATCATACATCACAATCATACAATCACAATCATACAATCGCAATTATACAATCGCAATCATACAATCACAATCATACAATCTCAATCATACAATCACAATCATACAACCACAAAAAGACAATCACAATCATACAATCACAATCATACAATCACAATTATGCAATCACAGTCATACAATCGCATTCATACAATCGCAATCATACAATCACAATCATACAATCACAATCATACAATCACAATCATAAAATCACAAAAATACAAACTTAATCATACAATCACAATCATACCATCACAATCATACAATCACAAGTATACAATCATAATCATACAATTACAATCATACATCACAATCATACAATCACAATCATACAATCGCAATCATACAATTACAATATCCCAAATACAATCTCCCAAATACAATCATACAATCACAATCATACTATCACAATCATACAATCACAATCATACAGTCACAATCATTCAATCACAATCATACAATCACAATCATACAATCGCAATCATACAATTACAATCTCCCAAATACAATCTCCCAACTACAATCTCCCAAATACAATCATACAATCACAATCATACAATCACAATCATACAATCACAATCATACAATCATAATCATACAATTACAATCATACATCACAATCATACAATCACAATCATACAATCGCAATCATACAATCACAATCATACAATCGCAATCATACAATTACAATCTCCCAAATACAATCTCCCAAATACAATCATACAATCACAGTCATACAATCACAATCATACAATCATAATCATACAATCACAATCATACAATCACAATCATACTATCACAATCATACAATCACAATCATACAATCACAATCATACAATCACAATCATACAATCACAATCATACATTCAAAATCATGCAATCAGAATCATACAATCACAATCATGCAATCACAATCATACAATTATAATCATTCAATCACAATCATTCAATCACAATCGTACAATCACAATCGTACAATCT
The DNA here is from genome assembly GCF_050947335.1 of Megachile rotundata. Taxonomy (NCBI): domain Eukaryota; kingdom Metazoa; phylum Arthropoda; class Insecta; order Hymenoptera; family Megachilidae; genus Megachile; species Megachile rotundata. The sequence continues at coordinate 44,098 of NW_027473701.1, read as the reverse complement.
CAATCGCACAACCACAATCACACAATCACACTCATACAATCACAATCATACAATCACAATCATACAATCACAATCATACAATCACAATCATACAATCACAATCATACAATCACAATCATACAATCACAATCATACAATCACAATCATACAATCACAATCATACAATCACAATCATACAATCACAATCATACAATCACAATCATACTTTCACAATCATACAATCACAATCATACAATCACAATCATACAATCACAGTCATACAATCACAGTCATACAATCACAATCATACTATCACAATCATACAATCACAGTCATACAATCACAATCGTACATTCACAATCATACAATCACAATCATACAATCACAATCATACAATCACAATCATACAATCACAATCATACAATCACAATCATACAATCACAATCATGCAATCACAATCATACAATCACATTCATACAATCGCAAGCATACAATCACAATCATACTATCACAATCGTACAATCACAATCGTACAATCACAATCGCACAACCACAATCAGACAATCACAATCATAAAATCACAATCATACAATCACAATCATACAATCACAATCATACAATCACAATCATACTTTCACAATCATACTATCACAATCATACAATCACGATCATACAATCACAGTCATACAATAACAATCATATAATCACAATCATACTATCACAATCATACAATCACAATCATACAATCACAATCATATAATCACAATCATACAATCACAATCATACAATCACAATATCCCAAATACAATCTCCCAAATACAATCATACAATCACAATCATACAATCACAATCAGACAATCGCAAGCATACAATCACAATCATACAATCTCAATCATACAATCACAATCATACAATCATAATCATACAATTACAATCATACATCACAATCATACAATCACAATCATACAATCACAATCATACTATCGCAATCATACAATCACAATCATACAATCACAATCATACGATCACAATCATACAATCACAACCATTCAATCACAATCATACATTCAAAATCATGCAATCACAATCATACAATCACAATCATACAATCACAATCATACAATCACAATCATACAATCACAATCATACAATCACACTGATACAATCACAATCATACAATCACAATCATACAATCATAATCATACAATCACAATCATACTTTCACAATCATACAATCACAATCATACAATCACAATCATACAATCACAATCATACAATCACAATCATTCAATCGCAATCATACAATCACAATCATACAATCATAATCATACAATTACAATCATACATCACAATCATACAATCACAATCATACAATCATAATCATACAATTACAATCATACATCACAATCATACAATCGCAATCATACAATCACAATCATACAATCGCAATCATACAATTACAATCTCCCAAATACAATCTCCCAAATACAATCATACAATCACAATCATACAATCACCATCATACAATCACAATCATACAATCACAATCATACAATCACAATCATACTATCACAATCATACAATCACAATCATACAATCACAATCATACAATCACAATCATACAATCACAGTCATACAATCACAGTCATACAATCACAATCATACTATCACAATCATACAATCACAATCATACAATCACAATCATACAATCATAATCATGCAATCACAGTCCTACGATCGCAATCATACAATCACAATCATACCATCACAATCATACAATCACAATCATACAATCATAATCATATAATTACAATCATACATCACAATCATACAACCACAATCATACAATCGCAATCATACAATTACAATCTCCCAAATAAAATCTCCCAAATACAATCTCCCAGATACAATCTCCCAGATACAATCATACAATCACAATCATACAATCACAATCATACAATCATAATCATACAATTACAATCATACATCACAATCAGACAATCACAATCATACAATCGCAATCATATGATCACAATCATACAATCGCAATCATACAATTACAATCTCCCAAATACAATCTCCCAAATACAATCTCCCAGATACAATCATACAATCACAATCATGCAATCACAATCATACAATCAGAATCATACAATCTCAATCATTCAATAACAATCGTACAATCACAATCGTACAATCACAATCGCACAACCACAATCAGACAATCACACTCATACAATCACAATCATACAATCACAATCATACAATCACAATCATACAATCACAATCATACCATCACAATCATACTTTCACAATCATACAATCACAATCATACAATCACAATCATACAATCACAGTCATACAATCACAATCATACAATCACAATCATACTATCACAATCATACAATCACAATCATACAATCACAATCATAGAATCACAATCATACAACCATAATCATACAATCACATTCATACAATCACAATCATACAATCACAATCATACAATCGCAAGCATACAATCACAATCATACAATCTCATTCATTCAATCGCAATCATACAATCATAATCATACAATTACAGTCATACATCACAATCATACAATCACAATCATACGATCGCAATCATACAATCACAATCATACAATCGCAATCATACAATTACAATCTCCCAAATACAATCTCCCAAATACAATCAAACAATCACAATCATACAATCACAATCATACAATCACAATCATACAACCACAATCATACTATCACAATCGTACAATCACAATCGTACAATCACAATCGCACAACCACAATCAGACAATCACAATCATACAATCACAATCATACAATCACAATCATACAATCACAATCATACAATCACAATCATACTTTCACAATCATACTATCACAATCATACAATCACAATCATACAATCACAGTCATACAATAACAATCATATAATCACAATCATACTATCACAATCATACAATCACAATCATACAATCACAATCATATAATCACAATCATACAATCACAATCATACAATCACAATCATACAATCACAATCAAAGAATCACAATCATACAATCACAATCATACAATCGCAAGCACACAATCACAATCATACAATCTCAATCATACAATCACAGTCATACAATCACAATCATACAATCATAATCATACAATTACAATCATACATCACAATCATACAATCACAATCATACAATCGCAAACATACAATTACAATATCCCAAATACAATCTCCCAAATACAATCTCCCAAATACAATCATACAATCACAATCATACAATCACAATCATACAATCGCAAGCATACAATCACAATCATACAATCTCAATCATACAATCACAATCATACAATCATAATCATACAATTACAATCATACATCACAATCATACAATCACAATCATACAATCACAATCATACTATCGCAATCATACAATCACAATCATACGATCACAATCATACAATCACAACCATTCAATCACAATCATACAATCACAATCATACAATCACAATCATACAATCATAATCATACAATCACAATCATACAATCACAATCATACAATCACGATCATACAATCGCAAGCATACAATCACAATCATACAATCTCAATCATACAATCTCAATCATACAATCACAATCATACAATCATAATCGTACAATTAGAATCATACATCACAATCATACAATCACAATCATACAATCACAATCATACAATCACAATCATACGTTCAAAATCATGCAATCAGAATCATACAATCACAATCATGCAATCACAATCATACAATTATAATCATTCAATCACAATCATTCAATCACAATCGTACAATCACAATCGTACAATCTCAATCGCACAACCACAATCACACAATCACACTCATACAATCACAATCATACAATCACAATCATACAATCACAATCATACAATCACAATCATACAATCACAATCATACAATCACAATCATACAATCACAATCATACAATCACAATCATACAATCACAATCATACCATCACAATCATACTTATACAAACATACAATCACAATCATACAATCACAGTCATACAATCACAATCATACAATCACATTCATACAATCGCAAGCATACAATCACAATCATACATTCTCAATCATACAATCGCAATCATACAATCATAATCGTACAATTAGAATCATACATCATAATCATACAATCACAATCATACAATCGCAACCATACAATTACAATATCCCAAATACAATCTCCCAAATACAATCATACAATCACAATCATACAATCGCAAGCATACAATCACAATCATACAATCTCAATCATACAATCACAATCATACAATCATAATCATACAATTACAATCATACATCACAATCATACAATCACAATCATACAATCACAATCATACTATCGCAATCATACAATCACAATCATACAATCACAATCATACGATCACAATCATACAATCACAATCATACAATCACAATCATACATTCAAAATCATGCAATCACAATCATACAATCACAATCATGCAATCACAATCATACAATCATATTCATACAATCACAATCATACAATCACAATCATACAATCACAATCATACAATCGCAATCATACAATTACAATATCCCAAATACAATCTCCCAAATAAAATCATACAATCACAATCATACAATCACAATCATACAATCACAATCATACAATCACAATCATACATTCAAAATCATGCAATCACAATCATACAATCACGATCATGCAATCACAATCATACAATCATATTCATACAATCACAATCATACAATCACAATCGTACATTCACAATCATACAATCACAATCATACAATCACAATCATACAATCACAATCATACAATCACAGTCATACAATCACAATCATACAATAACAATCATACAATCACAATCATACTTTCACAATCATACAATCACAATCATACAATCACAATCATACAATCACAATCATACAATCACAATCATTCAATCGCAATCATACAATCACAATCATACAATCATAATCATACAATTACAATCATACATCACAATCATACAATCACAATCATACAATCATAATCATACAATTACAATCATACATCACAATCATACAATCGCAATCATACAATCACAATCATACAATCGCAATCATACAATTACAATCTCCCAAATACAATCTCCCAAATACAATCATACAATCACAATCATACAATCACAATCATACAATCACAATCATACAATCACAATCATACAATCACAATCATACAATCATAATCATATAATTACAATCATACATCACAATCATACAACCACAATCATACAATCGCAATCATACAATTACAATCTCCCAAATAAAATCTCCCAAATACAATCTCCCAGATACAATCTCCCAGATACAATCTCCCAGATACAATCATACAATCACAATCATACAATCACAATCATACAATCATAATCATACAATTACAATCATACATCACAATCAGACAATCACAATCATACAATCGCAATCATATAATCACAATCATACAATCGCAATCATACAATTACAATCTCCCAAATACAATCTCCCAAATACAATCTCCCAGATACAATCATACAATCACAATCATGCAATCACAATCATACAATCAGAATCATACAATCTCAATCATTCAATAACAATCGTACAATCACAATCGTACAATCACAATCGCACAACCACAATCAGACAATCACACTCATACAATCACAATCATACAATCACAATCATACAATCACAATCATACCATCACAATCATACTTTCACAATCATACAATCACAATCATACAATCACAATCATACAATCACAGTCATACAATCACAATCATACAATCACAATCATACTATCACAATCATACAATCACAATCATACAATCACAATCATAGAATCACAATCATACAACCATAATCATACAATCACAATCATACAATCACAATCATACAATCACAATCATACAATCGCAAGCATACAATCACAATCATACAATCTCATTCATTCAATCGCAATCATACAATCATAATCATACAATTACAGTCATACATCACAATCATACAATCACAATCATACAATCGCAATCATACAATCACAATCATACAATCGCAATCATACAATTACAATCTCCCAAATACAATCTCCCAAATACAATCAAACAATCACAATCATACAATCACAATCATACAACCACAATCATACTATCACAATCGTACAATCACAATCGTACAATCACAATCGCACAACCACAATCAGACAATCACAATCATACAATCACAATCATACAATCACAATCATACAATCACAATCATACAATCACAATCATACTTTCACAATCATACTATCACAATCATACAATCACAATCATACAATCACAGTCATACAATAACAATCATATAATCACAATCATACAATCACAATCATACAATCACAATCATACAATCACAATCATATAATCACAATCATACAATCACAATCATACAATCACAATCATACAATCACAATCAAAGAATCACAATCATACAATCACAATCATACAATCGCAAGCACACAATCACAATCATACAATCTCAATCATACAATCACAGTCATACAATCACAATCATACAATCATAATCATACAATTACAATCATACATCACAATCATACAATCACAATCATACAATCGCAAACATACAATTACAATATCCCAAATACAATCTCCCAAATACAATCTCCCAAATACAATCATACAATCACAATCATACAATCACAATCATACAATCGCAAGCATACAATCACAATCATACAATCTCAATCATACAATCACAATCATACAATCATAATCATACAATTACAATCATACATCACAATCATACAATCACAATCATACAATCACAATCATACTATCGCAATCATACAATCACAATCATACGATCACAATCATACAATCACAACCATTCAATCACAATCATACAATCACAATCATACAATCACAATCATACAATCATAATCATACAATCACAATCATACAATCACAATCATACAATCACAATCATACAATCACAATCATACAATCACAATCATACAATCACAATCATACAATCACAATCATACCATCACAATCATACTTATACAAACATACAATCACAATCATACAATCACAATCATACAATCACAGTCATACAATCACAATCATACAATCACAATCATACAATCATAATCATACAATCACAATCATACAATCACAATCATACAATCACAATCATACAATCACAATCATACAATCGCAAGCATACAATCACAATCATACAATCTCAATCATACAATCACAATCATACAATCATAATCATACAATTACAATCATACATCACAATCATACAATCACAATCATACAATCACAATCATACTATCGCAATCATACAATCACAATCATACGATCACAATCATACAATCACAACCATTCAATCACAATCATACAATCACAATCATACAATCACAATCATACAATCATAATCATACAATCACAATCATACAATCACAATCATACAATCACAATCATACAATCACAATCATACAATCGCAAGCATACAATCACAATCATACAATCTCAATCATACAATCTCAATCATACAATCACAATCATACAATCATAATCGTACAATTAGAATCATACATCACAATCATACAATCACAATCATACAATCACAATCATACAATCACAATCATACGTTCAAAATCATGCAATCAGAATCATACAATCACAATCATGCAATCACAATCATACAATTATAATCATTCAATCACAATCATTCAATCACAATCGTACAATCACAATCGTACAATCTCAATCGCACAACCACAATCACACAATCACACTCATACAATCACAATCATACAATCACAATCATACAATCACAATCATACAATCACAATCATACAATCACAATCATACAATCACAATCATACAATCACAATCATACAATCACAATCATACCATCACAATCATACTTATACAAACATACAATCACAATCATACAATCACAATCATACAATCACAGTCATACAATCACAATCAAACAATCACATTCATACAATCACAATCATACAATCACAATCATACAATCACAGTCATACAATCACAATCATACAATCACATTCATACAATCGCAAGCATACAATCACAATCATACAATCTCAATCATACAATCACAATCATACAATCATAATCGTACAATTAGAATCATACATCACAATCATACAATCACAATCATACAATCGCAACCATACAATTACAATATCCCAAATACAATCTCCCAAATACAATCATACAATCACAATCATACAATCGCAAGCATACAATCACAATCATACAATCTCAATCATACAATCACAATCATACAATCATAATCATACAATTACAATCATACATCACAATCATACAATCACAATCATACAATCACAATCATACTATCGCAATCATACAATCACAATCATACAATCACAATCATACGATCACAATCATACAATCGCAATCATACAATCACAATCATACAATCATAATCATACAATCACAATCATACTTTCACAATCATACAATCACAATCATACAATCACAATCATACAATCACAATCATACAATCACAATCATACAATCACAATCATACAATCACAATCATACAATCACAATCATACAATCGCAATTATACAATCGCAATCATACAATCACAATCATACAATCTCAATCATACAATCACAATCATACAACCACAAAAAGACAATCACAATCATACAATCACAATCATACAATCACAATTATGCAATCACAATCATACAATCGCATTCATACAATCGCAATCATACAATCACAATCATACAATCACAATCATACAATCACAATCATAAAATCACAAAAATACAAACTTAATCATACATCACAATCATACCATCACAATCATACAATCACAATCATACAATTACAATATCCCAAATACAATCTCCCAAATACAATCATACAATCACAATCATACATACACAATCATACAATCACAATCATACAATCGCAATCATACAATCGCAATCATACAATTACAATATCCCAAATACAGTCTCCCAAATACAATCATACAATCACAATCATACAATCACAATCATACAATCACAATCATACAATCGCAATCATACAATTACAATATCCCAAATACAATCTCCCAAATACAATCATACAATCACAATCACACAATCACAATCATACAATCATAATCATACAATTACAATCATATATCACAATCATACAATCACAATCATACTATCACAATCATACAATCACAATCATACAGTCACAATCATTCAATCACAATCATACAATCACAATCATACAATCGCAATCATACAATTACAATCTCCCAAATACAATCTCCCAACTACAATCTCCCAAATACAATCATACAATCACAATCATACAATCACAATCATACAATCACAATCATACAATCATAATCATACAATTACAATCATACAATCACAATCATACAATCACAATCATACAATCACAATCATACAATCACAATCATACAATCACAATCATACTATCACAATCATACAATCACAATCATACAATCACAATCATACAATCACAATCATACAATCACAATCATACGTTCAAAATCATGCAATCAGAATCATACAATCACAATCATGCAATCACAATCATACAATTATAATCATTCAATCACAATCATTCAATCACAATCGTACAATCACAATCGTACAATCTCAATCGCACAACCACAATCACACAATCACACTCATACAATCACAATCATACAATCACAATCATACAATCACAATCATACAATCACAATCATACAATCACAATCATACAATCACAATCATACAATCACAATCATACAATCACAATCATACAATCACAATCATACCATCACAATCATACTTATACAAACATACAATCACAATCATACAATCACAATCATACAATCACAGTCATGCAATCACAATCATACAATCACATTCATACAATCGCAAGCATACAATCACAATCATACAATCTCAATCATACAATCGCAATCATACAATCATAATCGTACAATTAGAATCATACATCACAATCATACAATCACAATCATACAATCGCAACCATACAATTACAATATCCCAAATACAATCTCCCAAATACAATCATACAATCACAATCATACAATCGCAAGCATACAATCACAATCATACAATCTTAATCATACAATCACAATCATACAATCATAATCATACAATTACAATCATACATCACAATCATACAATCACAATCATACAATCACAATCATACTATCGCAATCATACAATCACAATCATACAATCACAATCATACGATCACAATCATACAATCACAATCATACAATCACAATCATACATTCAAAATCATGCAATCACAATCATACAATCACAATCATGCAATCACAATCATACAATCATATTCATACAATCACAATCATACAATCACAATCATACAATCACAATCATACAATCGCAATCATACAATTACAATATCCCAAATACAATCTCCCAAATACAATCATACAATCACAATCATACAATCACAATCATACAATCACAATCATACAATCACAATCATACAATCACAAAAATACAATCATAGTCATACAATCACAATCATACAATCGCAATCATACAATCACAATCATACAATCGCAATCATACAATTACAATCTCCCAAATACAATCTCCCAACTACAATCTCCCAAATACAATCATACAATCGCAATTATACAATCACAATCATACAATCATAATCATAATATTACAATCATACATCACAATCATACAATCACAATCATACAATCGCAATCATACAATCACAATCATACAACCGCAATCATACAATTACAATCTCCCAAATACAATCTCCCAAATACAATCTCCCAACTACAATCTCCCAAATACAATCATACAATCACAATCATACAATCACAATCATACAATCGCAATCATACAATTACAATCTCCCAAATACAATCTCCCAAATACAATCATACAATCACAATCATACAATCACAATCATACAATCACAATCATACAATCACAATCATACAATCACAATCATACTATCACAATCATACAATCACAATCATACAATCATAATCATACAATTAGAATCATACATCACAATCATGCAATCGCAATCATAAAATTACAATATCCCAAATACAATCTCCCAAATACAATCATACAATCACAATCATACAATCGCAAGCATACAATCACAATCATACAATCTCAATCATACAATCACAATCATACAATCACAATCATACAATCGCAATCATACAATCACAATCATACAATCTCAATCATACAATCACAATCATACAATCATAATCATACAATTACAATCATACATCACAATCATACAATCACAATCATACAATCGCAATTATACAATCGCAATCATACAATCACAATCATACAATCTCAATCATACAATCACAATCATACAACCACAAAAAGACAATCACAATCATACAATCACAATCATACAATCACAATTATGCAATCACAATCATACAATCGCATTCATACAATCGCAATCATACAATCACAATCATACAATCACAATCATACAATCACAATCATAAAATCACAAAAATACAAACTTAATCATACAATCACAATCATACCATCACAATCATACAATCACAATCATACAATCATAATCATACAATTACAATCATACATCACAATCATACAATCACAATCATACAATCGCAATCATACAATTACAATATTCCAAATACAATCTCCCAAATACAATCATACAATCACAATCATACCATCACAATCATACAATCACAATCATACAATCATAATCATATAATTACAATCATACATCACAATCATACAACCACAATCATACAATCGCAATCATACAATTACAATCTCCCAAATAAAATCTCCCAAATACAATCTCCCAGATACAATCTCCCAGATACAATCATACAATCACAATCATACAATCACAATCATACAATCACAATCATACGTTCAAAATCATGCAATCAGAATCATACAATCACAATCATGCAATCACAATCATACAATTATAATCATTCAATCACAATCATTCAATCACAAACGTACAATCACAATCGTACAATCTCAATCGCACAACCACAATCACACAATCACACTCATACAATCACAATCATACAATCACAATCATACAATCACAATCATACAATCACAATCATACAATCACAATCATACAATCACAATCATACAATCACAATCATACAATCACAATCATACCATCACAATCATACTTATACAAACATACAATCACAATCATACAATCACAATCATACAATCGCAATCATACAATTACAATATCCCAAATACAATCTCCCAAATACAATCATACAATCACAATCATACAATCACAATCATACAATCACAATCATACAATCACAATCATACATTCAAAATCATGCAATCACAATCATACAATCACGATCACGCAATCACAATCATACAGTCATATTCATACAATCACAATCATACAATCACAATCGTACATTCACAATCATACAATCACAATCATACAATCACAATCATACAATCACAATCATACAATCACAGTCATACAATCACAATCATACAATAACAATCATACAATCACAATCATACTTTCACAATCATACAATCACAATCATACAATCACAATCGTACAATCACAATCATACAATCACAATCATACAATCACAATCATACAATCACAATCATACAATCGCAATCATACAATCACAATCATACAATCTCAATCATACAATCACAATCATACAATCATAATCATACAATTACAATCATACATCACAATCATACAATCACAATCATACAATCGCAATCATACAATCACAATCATACAATCGCATTCATACAATCGCAATCATACAATCATAATCATACAATCACAATCATACAATCACAATCATACAATCACAATCATACATTCAATATCATGCAATCACAATCATACAATCACAATCATGCAATCACAATCATACGATCAGAATCATACAATCACAATCATTCAATAATAATCGTACAATCACAATCGTACAATCACAATCGCACAACCACAATCAGACAATCACACTCATACAATCACAATCATACAATCACAATCATACAATCACAATCATACCATCACAATCATACTTATACAAACATACAATCACAATCATACAATCACAATCATACAATCACAGTCATACAATCACAATCATACAATCACATTCATACAATCGCAAGCATACAATCACAATCATACAATCTCAATCATACAATCATAATCGTACAATTAGAATCATACATCACAATCATACAATCACAATCATACAATCGCAACCATACAATTACAATATCCCAAATACAATCTCCCAAATACAATCATACAATCACAATCATACAATCGCAAGCATACAATCACAATCATACAATCTCAATCATACAATCACAATCATACAATCATAATCATACAATTACAATCATACATCACAATCATACAATCACAATCATACAATCACAATCATACTATCGCAATCATACAATCACAATCATACAATCACAATCATACGATCACAATCATACAATCGCAATCATACAATCACAATCATACAATCATAATCATACAATCACAATCATACTTTCACAATCATACAATCACAATCATACAATCACAATCATACAATCACAATCATACAATCACAATTATGCAATCACAATCATACAATCGCATTCATACAATCGCAATCATACAATCACAATCATACAATCACAATCATACAATCACAATCATAAAATCACAAAAATACAAACTTAATCATACATCACAATCATACCATCACAATCATACAATCACAATCATACAATTACAATATCCCAAATACAATCTCCCAAATACAATCATACAATCACAATCATACATACACAATCATACAATCACAATCATACAATCGCAATCATACAATCGCAATCATACAATTACAATATCCCAAATACAATCTCCCAAATACAATCATACAATCACAATCATACAATCACAATCATACAATCACAATCATACAATCGCAATCATACAATTACAATATCCCAAATACAATCTCCCAAATACAATCATACAATCACAATCACACAATCACAATCATACAATCATAATCATACAATTACAATCATATATCACAATCATACAATCACAATCATACTATCACAATCATACAATCACAATCATACAGTCACAATCATTCAATCACAATCATACAATCACAATCATACAATCGCAATCATACAATTACAATCTCCCAAATACAATCTCCCAACTACAATCTCCCAAATACAATCATACAATCACAATCATACAATCACAATCATACAATCACAATCATACAATCATAATCATACAATTACAATCATACATCACAATCATACAATCACAATCATACAATCGCAATCATACAATCACAATCATACAATCGCAATCATACAATTACAATCTCCCAAATACAATCTCCCAAATACAATCATACAATCACAATCATACAATCACAATCATACAATCACAATCATACAATCACAATCATACAATCACAATCATACTATCACAATCATACAATCACAATCATACAATCACAATCATACAATCACAATCATACGTTCAAAATCATGCAATCAGAATCATACAATCACAATCATGCAATCACAATCATACAATTATAATCATTCAATCACAATCATTCAATCACAATCGTACAATCACAATCGTACAATCTCAATCGCAAAACCACAATCACACAATCACACTCATACAATCACAATCATACAATCACAATCATACAATCACAATCATACAATCACAATCATACAATCACAATCATACAATCACAATCATACAATCACAATCATACAATCACAATCATACCATCACAATCATACTTATACAAACATACAATCACAATCATACAATCACAATCATACAATCACAGTCATGCAATCACAATCATACAATCACATTCATACAATCGCAAGCATACAATCACAATCATACAATCTCAATCATACAATCGCAATCATACAATCATAATCGTACAATTAGAATCATACATCACAATCATACAATCACAATCATACAATCGCAACCATACAATTACAATATCCCAAATACAATCTCCCAAATACAATCATACAATCACAATCATACAATCGCAAGCATACAATCACAATCATACAATCTCAATCATACAATCACAATCATACAATCATAATCATACAATTACAATCATACATCACAATCATACAATCACAATCATACAATCACAATCATACTATCGCAATCATACAATCACAATCATACAATCACAATCATACGATCACAATCATACAATCACAATCATACAATCACAATCATACATTCAAAATCATGCAATCACAATCATACAATCACAATCATGCAATCACAATCATTCAATCATATTCATACAATCACAATCATACAATCACAATCATACAATCACAATCATACAATCGCAATCATACAATTACAATATCCCAAATACAATCTCCCAAATACAATCATACAATCACAATCATACAATCACAATCATACAATCACAATCATACAATCACAATCATACAATCACAAAAATACAATCATAGTCATACAATCACAATCATACAATCGCAATCATACAATCACAATCATACAATCGCAATCATACAATTACAATCTCCCAAATACAATCTCCCAAATACAATCTCCCAACTACAATCTCCCAAATACAATCATACAATCGCAATTATACAATCACAATCATACAATCATAATCATAATATTACAATCATACATCACAATCATACAATCACAATCATACAATCGCAATCATACAATCACAATCATACAACCGCAATCATACAATTACAATCTCCCAAATACAATCTCCCAAATACAATCTCCCAACTACAATCTCCCAAATACAATCATACAATCACAATCATACAATCACAATCATACAATCGCAATCATACAATTACAATCTCCCAAATACAATCTCCCAAATACAATCATACAATCACAATCATACAATCACAATCATACAATCACAATCATACAATCACAATCATACAATCACAATCATACTATCACAATCATACAATCACAATCATACAATCATAATCATACAATTAGAATCATACATCACAATCATACAATCGCAATCATAAAATTACAATATCCCAAATACAATCTCCCAAATACAATCATACAATCACAATCATACAATCGCAAGCATACAATCACAATCATACAATCTCAATCATACAATCACAATCATACAATCACAATCATACAATCGCAATCATACAATCACAATCATACAATCTCAATCATACAATCACAATCATACAATCATAATCATACAATTACAATCATACATCACAATCATACAATCACAATCATACAATCGCAATTATACAATCGCAATCATACAATCACAATCATACAATCTCAATCATACAATCACAATCATACAACCACAAAAAGACAATCACAATCATACAATCACAATCATACAATCACAATTATGCAATCACAATCATACAATCGCATTCATACAATCGCAATCATACAATCACAATCATACAATCACAATCATACAATCACAATCATAAAATCACAAAAATACAAACTTAATCATACAATCACAATCATACCATCACAATCATACAATCACAATCATACAATCATAATCATACAATTACAATCATACATCACAATCATACAATCACAATCATACAATCGCAATCATACAATTACAATATTCCAAATACAATCTCCCAAATACAATCATACAATCACAATCATACTATCACAATCATACAATCACAATCATACAGTCACAATCATTCAATCACAATCATACAATCACAATCATACAATCGCAATCATACAATTACAATCTCCCAAATACAATCTCCCAACTACAATCTCCCAAATACAATCATACAATCACAATCATACAATCACAATCATACAATCACAATCATACAATCATAATCATACAATTACAATCATACATCACAATCATACAATCACAATCATACAATCGCAATCATACAATCACAATCATACAATCGCAATCATACAATTACAATCTCCCAAATACAATCTCCCAAATACAATCATACAATCACAATCATACAATCACAATCATACAATCACAATCATACAATCACAATCATACAATCACAATCATACAATCACAATCATACAATCACAATCATACAATCACAATCATACTTTCACAATCATACAATCACAATCATACAATCACAATCATACAATCACAGTCATACAATCACAGTCATACAATCACAATCATACTATCACAATCATACAATCACAATCATACAATCACAATCGTACATTCACAATCATACAATCACAATCATACAATCACAATCATACAATCACAATCATACAATCACAATCATGCAATCACAATCATACAACCACATTCATACAATCGCAAGCATACAATCACAATCATACAATCTCAATCATACAATCACAATCATACAATCATAATCATACAATTACAATCATACATCACAATCATACAATCACAATCATACAATCGCAATCATACAATTACAATATCCCAAATACAATCATACAATCACAATCATACAATCACAATCATACTTTCACAATCATACTATCACAATCATACAATCACAATCATACAATCACAATCATACAATCACAATCATACTATCACAATCATACAATCACAATCATACAATCACAATCATACAATCACAATCATACAATCACAGTCATACAATCACAGTCATACAATCACAATCATACTATCACAATCATACAATCACAATCATACAATCACAATCATACAATCACAATCATACAATCATAATCATGCAATCACAGTCCTACGATCGCAATCATACAATCACAATCATACCATCACAATCATACAATCACAATCATACAATCGCAATCATACAATTACAATCTCCCAAATACAATCTCCCAAATACAATCAAACAATCACAATCATACAATCACAATCATACAATCACAATCATACAACCACAATCATACTATCACAATCGTACAATCACAATCGTACAATCACAATCGCACAACCACAATCAGACAATCACAATCGCACAACCACAATCAGACAATCACAATCATACAATCACAATCATACAATCACAATCATACAATCACAATCATACAATCACAATCATACTTTCACAATCATACTATCGCAATCATACAATCACAATCATACAATCACAGTCATACAATAACAATCATATAATCACAATCATACTATCACAATCATACAATCACAATCATACAATCACAATCATATAATCACAATCATAAAATCACAATCATACAATCACAATCATACAACCACAATCATACAATCGCAATCATACAATCACAATCATACAATTGCAATCATACAATTACAATCTCCCAAATAAAATCTCCCAAATACAATCTCCCAGATACAATCTCCCAGATACAATCATACAATCACAATCATACAATCACAATCATACAATCATAATCATACAATTACAATCATACATCACAATCAGACAATCACAATCATACAATCGCAATCATATAATCACAATCATACAATCGCAATCATACAATTACAATCTCCCAAATACAATCTCCCAAATACAATCTCCCAGATACAATCATACAATCACAATCATGCAATCACAATCATACAATCAGAATCATACAATCTCAATCATTCAATAACAATCGTACAATCACAATCGTACAATCACAATCGCACAACCACAATCAGACAATCACACTCATACAATCACAATCATACAATCACAATCATACAATCACAATCATACAATCACAATCATACCATCACAATCATACTTTCACAATCATACAATCACAATCATACAATCACAATCATACAATCACAGTCATACAAACACAATCATACAATCACAATCATACTATCACAATCATACAATCACAATCATACAATCACAATCATAGAATCACAATCATACAACCATAATCATACAATCACAATCATACAATCACAATCATACAATCACAATCATACAATCGCAAGCATACAATCACAATCATACAATCTCATTCATTCAATCGCAATCATACAATCATAATCATACAATTACAGTCATACATCACAATCATACAATCACAATCATACAATCGCCATCATACAATCACAATCATACAATCGCAATCATACAATTACAATCTCCCAAATACAATCTCCCAAATACAATCAAACAATCACAATCATACAATCACAATCATACAATCACAATCATACAACCACAATCATACTATCACAATCGTACAATCACAATCGTACAATCACAATCGCACAACCACAATCAGACAATCACAATCATACAATCACAATCATACAATCACAATCATACAATCACAATCATACAATCACAATCATACTTTCACAATCATACTATCACAATCATACAATCACAATCATACAATCACAATCATACAATCACAATCATACCATCACAATCATACTTTCACAATCATACAATCACAATCATACAATCACAATCATACAATCACAGTCATACAAACACAATCATACAATCACAATCATACTATCACAATCATACAATCACAATCATAGAATCACAATCATACAACCATAATCATACAATCACAATCATACAATCACAATCATACAATCACAATCATACAATCGCAATCATACAATCACAATCATACAATCGCATTCATACAATCGCAATCATACAATCATAATCATACAATCACAATCATACAATCACAATCATACAATCACAATCATACATTCAATATCATGCAATCACAATCATACAATCACAATCATGCAATCACAATCATACGATCAGAATCATACAATCACAATCATTCAATAATAATCGTACAATCACAATCGTACAATCACAATCGCACAACCACAATCAGACAATCACACTCATACAATCACAATCATACAATCACAATCATACAATCACAATCATACCATCACAATCATACTTATACAAACATACAATCACAATCATACAATCACAATCATACAATCACAGTCATACAATCACAATCATACAATCACATTCATACAATCGCAAGCATACAATCACAATCATACAATCTCAATCATACAATCATAATCGTACAATTAGAATCATACATCACAATCATACAATCACAATCATACAATCGCAACCATACAATTACAATATCCCAAATACAATCTCCCAAATACAATCATACAATCACAATCATACAATCGCAAGCATACAATCACAATCATACAATCTCAATCATACAATCACAATCATACAATCATAATCATACAATTACAATCATACATCACAATCATACAATCACAATCATACAATCACAATCATACTATCGCAATCATACAATCACAATCATACAATCACAATCATACGATCACAATCATACAATCGCAATCATACAATCACAATCATACAATCATAATCATACAATCACAATCATACTTTCACAATCATACAATCACAATCATACAATCACAATCATACAATCACAATCATACAATCACAATTATGCAATCACAATCATACAATCGCATTCATACAATCGCAATCATACAATCACAATCATACAATCACAATCATACAATCACAATCATAAAATCACAAAAATACAAACTTAATCATACATCACAATCATACCATCACAATCATACAATCACAATCATACAATTACAATATCCCAAATACAATCTCCCAAATACAATCATACAATCACAATCATACATACACAATCATACAATCACAATCATACAATCGCAATCATACAATCGCAATCATACAATTACAATATCCCAAATACAATCTCCCAAATACAATCATACAATCACAATCACACAATCACAATCATACAATCATAATCATACAATTACAATCATATATCACAATCATACAATCACAATCATACTATCACAATCATACAATCACAATCATACAGTCACAATCATTCAATCACAATCATACAATCACAATCATACAATCGCAATCATACAATTACAATCTCCCAAATACAATCTCCCAACTACAATCTCCCAAATACAATCATACAATCACAATCATACAATCACAATCATACAATCACAATCATACAATCATAATCATACAATTACAATCATACATCACAATCATACAATCACAATCATACAATCGCAATCATACAATCACAATCATACAATCGCAATCATACAATTACAATCTCCCAAATACAATCTCCCAAATACAATCATACAATCACAATCATACAATCACAATCATACAATCACAATCATACAATCACAATCATACAATCACAATCATACTATCACAATCATACAATCACAATCATACAATCACAATCATACAATCACAATCATACAATCACAATCATACGTTCAAAATCATGCAATCAGAATCATACAATCACAATCATGCAATCACAATCATACAATTATAATCATTCAATCACAATCATTCAATCACAATCGTACAATCACAATCGTACAATCTCAATCGCAAAACCACAATCACACAATCACACTCATACAATCACAATCATACAATCACAATCATACAATCACAATCATACAATCACAATCATACAATCACAATCATACAATCACAATCATACAATCACAATCATACAATCACAATCATACCATCACAATCATACTTATACAAACATACAATCACAATCATACAATCACAATCATACAATCACAGTCATGCAATCACAATCATACAATCACATTCATACAATCGCAAGCATACAATCACAATCATACAATCTCAATCATACAATCGCAATCATACAATCATAATCGTACAATTAGAATCATACATCACAATCATACAATCACAATCATACAATCGCAACCATACAATTACAATATCCCAAATACAATCTCCCAAATACAATCATACAATCACAATCATACAATCGCAAGCATACAATCACAATCATACAATCTCAATCATACAATCACAATCATACAATCATAATCATACAATTACAATCATACATCACAATCATACAATCACAATCATACAATCACAATCATACTATCGCAATCATACAATCACAATCATACAATCACAATCATACGATCACAATCATACAATCACAATCATACAATCACAATCATACATTCAAAATCATGCAATCACAATCATACAATCACAATCATGCAATCACAATCATTCAATCATATTCATACAATCACAATCATACAATCACAATCATACAATCACAATCATACAATCGCAATCATACAATTACAATATCCCAAATACAATCTCCCAAATACAATCATACAATCACAATCATACAATCACAATCATACAATCACAATCATACAATCACAAAAATACAATCATAGTCATACAATCACAATCATACAATCGCAATCATACAATCACAATCATACAATCGCAATCATACAATTACAATCTCCCAAATACAATCTCCCAAATACAATCTCCCAACTACAATCTCCCAAATACAATCATACAATCGCAATTATACAATCACAATCATACAATCATAATCATAATATTACAATCATACATCACAATCATACAATCACAATCATACAATCGCAATCATACAATCACAATCATACAACCGCAATCATACAATTACAATCTCCCAAATACAATCTCCCAAATACAATCTCCCAACTACAATCTCCCAAATACAATCATACAATCACAATCATACAATCACAATCATACAATCGCAATCATACAATTACAATCTCCCAAATACAATCTCCCAAATACAATCATACAATCACAATCATACAATCACAATCATACAATCACAATCATACAATCACAATCATACAATCACAATCATACTATCACAATCATACAATCACAATCATACAATCATAATCATACAATTAGAATCATACATCACAATCATACAATCGCAATCATAAAATTACAATATCCCAAATACAATCTCCCAAATACAATCATACAATCACAATCATACAATCGCAAGCATACAATCACAATCATACAATCTCAATCATACAATCACAATCATACAATCACAATCATACAATCGCAATCATACAATCACAATCATACAATCTCAATCATACAATCACAATCATACAATCATAATCATACAATTACAATCATACATCACAATCATACAATCACAATCATACAATCGCAATTATACAATCGCAATCATACAATCACAATCATACAATCTCAATCATACAATCACAATCATACAACCACAAAAAGACAATCACAATCATACAATCACAATCATACAATCACAATTATGCAATCACAATCATACAATCGCATTCATACAATCGCAATCATACAATCACAATCATACAATCACAATCATACAATCACAATCATAAAATCACAAAAATACAAACTTAATCATACAATCACAATCATACCATCACAATCATACAATCACAATCATACAATCATAATCATACAATTACAATCATACATCACAATCATACAATCACAATCATACAATCGCAATCATACAATTACAATATTCCAAATACAATCTCCCAAATACAATCATACAATCACAATCATACTATCACAATCATACAATCACAATCATACAGTCACAATCATTCAATCACAATCATACAATCACAATCATACAATCGCAATCATACAATTACAATCTCCCAAATACAATCTCCCAACTACAATCTCCCAAATACAATCATACAATCACAATCATACAATCACAATCATACAATCACAATCATACAATCATAATCATACAATTACAATCATACATCACAATCATACAATCACAATCATACAATCGCAATCATACAATCACAATCATACAATCGCAATCATACAATTACAATCTCCCAAATACAATCTCCCAAATACAATCATACAATCACAATCATACAATCACAATCATACAATCACAATCATACAATCACAATCATACAATCACAATCATACAATCACAATCATACAATCACAATCATACAATCACAATCATACTTTCACAATCATACAATCACAATCATACAATCACAATCATACAATCACAGTCATACAATCACAGTCATACAATCACAATCATACTATCACAATCATACAATCACAATCATACAATCACAATCGTACATTCACAATCATACAATCACAATCATACAATCACAATCATACAATCACAATCATACAATCACAATCATGCAATCACAATCATACAACCACATTCATACAATCGCAAGCATACAATCACAATCATACAATCTCAATCATACAATCACAATCATACAATCATAATCATACAATTACAATCATACATCACAATCATACAATCACAATCATACAATCGCAATCATACAATTACAATATCCCAAATACAATCATACAATCACAATCATACAATCACAATCATACTTTCACAATCATACTATCACAATCATACAATCACAATCATACAATCACAATCATACAATCACAATCATACTATCACAATCATACAATCACAATCATACAATCACAATCATACAATCACAATCATACAATCACAGTCATACAATCACAGTCATACAATCACAATCATACTATCACAATCATACAATCACAATCATACAATCACAATCATACAATCATAATCATGCAATCACAGTCCTACGATCGCAATCATACAATCACAATCATACCATCACAATCATACAATCACAATCATACAATCGCAATCATACAATTACAATCTCCCAAATACAATCTCCCAAATACAATCAAACAATCACAATCATACAATCACAATCATACAATCACAATCATACAACCACAATCATACTATCACAATCGTACAATCACAATCGTACAATCACAATCGCACAACCACAATCAGACAATCACAATCGCACAACCACAATCAGACAATCACAATCATACAATCACAATCATACAATCACAATCATACAATCACAATCATACAATCACAATCATACTTTCACAATCATACTATCGCAATCATACAATCACAATCATACAATCACAGTCATACAATAACAATCATATAATCACAATCATACTATCACAATCATACAATCACAATCATACAATCACAATCATATAATCACAATCATAAAATCACAATCATACAATCACAATCATACAACCACAATCATACAATCGCAATCATACAATCACAATCATACAATTGCAATCATACAATTACAATCTCCCAAATAAAATCTCCCAAATACAATCTCCCAGATACAATCTCCCAGATACAATCATACAATCACAATCATACAATCACAATCATACAATCATAATCATACAATTACAATCATACATCACAATCAGACAATCACAATCATACAATCGCAATCATATAATCACAATCATACAATCGCAATCATACAATTACAATCTCCCAAATACAATCTCCCAAATACAATCTCCCAGATACAATCATACAATCACAATCATGCAATCACAATCATACAATCAGAATCATACAATCTCAATCATTCAATAACAATCGTACAATCACAATCGTACAATCACAATCGCACAACCACAATCAGACAATCACACTCATACAATCACAATCATACAATCACAATCATACAATCACAATCATACAATCACAATCATACCATCACAATCATACTTTCACAATCATACAATCACAATCATACAATCACAATCATACAATCACAGTCATACAAACACAATCATACAATCACAATCATACTATCACAATCATACAATCACAATCATACAATCACAATCATAGAATCACAATCATACAACCATAATCATACAATCACAATCATACAATCACAATCATACAATCACAATCATACAATCGCAAGCATACAATCACAATCATACAATCTCATTCATTCAATCGCAATCATACAATCATAATCATACAATTACAGTCATACATCACAATCATACAATCACAATCATACAATCGCCATCATACAATCACAATCATACAATCGCAATCATACAATTACAATCTCCCAAATACAATCTCCCAAATACAATCAAACAATCACAATCATACAATCACAATCATACAATCACAATCATACAACCACAATCATACTATCACAATCGTACAATCACAATCGTACAATCACAATCGCACAACCACAATCAGACAATCACAATCATACAATCACAATCATACAATCACAATCATACAATCACAATCATACAATCACAATCATACTTTCACAATCATACTATCACAATCATACAATCACAATCATACAATCACAATCATACAATCACAATCATACCATCACAATCATACTTTCACAATCATACAATCACAATCATACAATCACAATCATACAATCACAGTCATACAAACACAATCATACAATCACAATCATACTATCACAATCATACAATCACAATCATACAATCACAATCATAGAATCACAATCATACAACCATAATCATACAATCACAATCATACAATCACAATCATACAATCACAATCATACAATCGCAAGCATACAATCACAATCATACAATCTCATTCATTCAATCGCAATCATACAATCATAATCATACAATTACAGTCATACATCACAATCATACAATCACAATCATACAATCGCAATCATACAATCACAATCATACAATCGCAATCATACAATTACAATCTCCCAAATACAATCTCCCAAATACAATCAAACAATCACAATCATACAATCACAATCATACAATCACAATCATACAACCACAATCATACTATCACAATCGTACAATCACAATCGTACAATCACAATCGCACAACCACAATCAGACAATCACAATCATACAATCACAATCATACAATCACAATCATACAATCACAATCATACAATCACAATCATACTTTCACAATCATACTATCACAATCATACAATCACAATCATACAATCACAGTCATACAATAACAATCATATAATCACAATCATACTATCACAATCATACAATCACAATCATACAATCACAATCATACAATCACAATCAAAGAATCACAATCATACAATCACAATCATACAATCGCAAGCACACAATCACAATCATACAATCTCAATCATACAATCACAGTCATACAATCACAATCATACAATCATAATCATACAATTACAATCATACATCGCAATCATACAATCACAATCATACAATCGCAAACATACAATTACAATATCCCAAATACAATCTCCCAAATACAATCTCCCAAATACAATCATACAATCACAATCATACAATCACAATCATACAATCGCAAGCATACAATCACAATCATACAATCTCATTCATACAATCACAATCATACAATCATAATCATACAATTACAATCATACATCACAATCATACAATCACAATCATACAATCACAATCATACTATCGCAATCATACAATCACAATCATACGATCACAATCATACAATCACAACCATTCAATCACAATCATACAATCACAATCATACAATCACAATCATACAATCATAATCATACAATCACAATCATACAATCACAATCATACAATCACAATCATACAATCACGAT
This sequence comes from Megachile rotundata, assembly GCF_050947335.1. NCBI lineage: Eukaryota > Metazoa > Arthropoda > Insecta > Hymenoptera > Megachilidae > Megachile > Megachile rotundata. The sequence goes on along the minus strand of NW_027473701.1, from coordinate 16,341 downwards.
CATACAATCGCAAGCATACAATCACAATCATACAATCTCAATCATACAATCTCAATCATACAATCACAATCATACAATCATAATAATACAATTACAATCATACATCACAATCATACAATCACAATCATACAATCGCAACCATACAATCACAATCATACAATCATAATCATACAATTACAATCTCCCAAATACAATCTCCCAAATACAATCTCCCAAATACAATCTCCTAAATACAATCATACAATCGCAATCATACAATCACAATCATACAATTACAATCTCCCAAATACAATCTCCCAAATACAATCAAACAATCACAATCATACAATCACAATCATACAATCACAATCATACAACCACAATCATACTATCACAATCGTACAATCACAATCGTACAGTCACAATCGCACAACCACAATCAGACAATCACAATCATACAATCACAATCATACAATCACAATCATACAATCACAATCATACAATCACAATCATACTTTCACAATCATACTATCGCAATCATACAATCGCAAGCATACAATCACAATCATACAATCTCAATCATACAATCACAATCATACAATCATAATCATACAATTACAATCATACATCACAATCATACAATCACAATCATACAATCACAATCATACAATCACAATCATACTATCGCAATCATACAATCACAATCGTACAATCACAATCGTACAATCACAATCGCACAACCACAATCAGACAATCACAATCATACAATCACAATCATACAATCACAATCATACAATCACAATCATACAATCACAATCATACTTTCACAATCATACTATCGCAATCATACAATCACAATCATACAATCACAGTCATACAATAACAATCATATAATCACAATCATACTATCACAATCATACAATCACAATCATACAATCACAATCATATAATCACAATCATAAAATCACAATCATACAATCACAATCATACAATCACAATCATACAATCACAATCATACTTTCACAATCATACTATCACAATCATACAATCACAATCATACAATCACAGTCAAACAATAACAATCATATAATCACAATCATACTATCACAATCATACAATCACAATCATACAATCACAATCATATAATCACAATCATACAATCACAATCATACAATCACAATCATACAATCACAATCAAAGAATCACAATCATACAATCACAATCATACAATCGCAAGCATACAATCACAATCATACAATCTCAATCATACAATCACAATCATACAATCATACAATCATAATCATACAATTACAATCATACATCACAATCATACAATCACAATCATACAATCACAATCATACTATCGCAATCATACAATTACAATCTCCCAAATACAATCTCCCAACTACAATCTCCCAAATACAATCATACAATCACAATCATACAATCACAATCATACAATCACAATCATACAATCATAATCATACAATTACAATCATACATCACAATCATACAATCACAATCATACAATCGCAATCATACAATCACAATCATACAATCGCAATCATACAATTACAATCTCCCAAATACAATCTCCCAAATACAATCATACAATCACAATCATACAATCACAATCATACAATCACAATCATACAATCACAATCATACTATCACAATCATACAATCACAATCATACAATCACAATCATACAATCACAATCATACAATCACAATCATACAATCACAATCATGCAATCAGAATCATACAATCACAATCATGCAATCACAATCATACAATTATAATCATTCAATCACAATCATTCAATCACAATCGTACAATCACAATCGTACAATCTCAATCGCACAACCACAATCACACAATCACACTCATACAATCACAATCATACAATCACAATCATACAATCACAATCATACAATCGCAATCATACAATTACAATATCCCAAATACAATCTCCCAAATACAATCATACAATCACAATCATACAATCGCAAGCATACAATCACAATCATACAATCTCAATCATACAATCACAATCATACAATCATAATCATACAATTACAATCATACATCACAATCATACAATCACAATCATACAATCACAATCATACTATCGCGATCATACAATCACAATCATACAATCACAATCATACGATCACAATCATACAATCACAATCATACAATCACAATCATACATTCAAAATCATGCAATCACAATCATACAATCACAATCATGCAATCACAATCATACAATCATATTCATACAATCACAATCATACAATCACAATCATACAATCACAATCATACAATCGCAATCATACAATTACAATATCCCAAATACAATCTCCCAAATACAATCATACAATCACAATCATACAATCACAATCATACAATCACAATCATACAATCACAATCATACATTCAAAATCATGCAATCACAATCATACAATCACAATCATGCAATCACAATCATACAATCATATTCATACAATCACAATCATACAATCACAATCGTACATTCACAATCATACAATCACAATCATACAATCACAATCATACAATCACAATCATACAATCACAGTCATACAATCACAATCATACAATAACAATCATACAATCACAATCGTACAATCACAATCATACAATCGCAATCATACAATCACAATCATACAATCTCAATCATACAATCACAATCATACAATCATAATCATACAATTACAATCATACATCACAATCATACAATCACAATCATACAATCGCAATCATACAATCACAATCATACAATCGCATTCATACAATCGCAATCATACAATCATAATCATACAATCACAATCATACAATCACAATCATACAATCACAATCATACATTCAATATCATGCAATCACAATCATACAATCACAATCATGCAATCACAATCATACAATCAGAATCATACAATCACAATCATTCAATAATAATCGTACAATCACAATCGTACAATCACAATCGCACAACCACAATCAGACAATCACACTCATACAATCACAATCATACAATCACAATCATACAATCACAATCATACCATCACAATCATACTTATACAAACATACAATCACAATCATACAATCACAATCATACAATCACAGTCATACAATCACAGTCATACAATCACATTCATACAATCGCAAGCATACAATCACAATCATACAATCTCAATCATACAATCACAATCATACAATCATAATCGTACAATTAGAATCATACATCACAATCATACAATCACAATCATACAATCGCAACCATACAATTACAATATCCCAAATACAATCTCCCAGATACAATCATACAATCACAATCATACAATCGCAAGCATACAATCACAATCATACAATCTCAATCATACAATCACAATCATACAATCATAATCATACAATTACAATCATACATCACAATCATACAATCACAATCATACAATCACAATCATACTATCGCAATCATACAATCACAATCATACAATCACAATCATACGATCACAATCATACAATCACAATCATACAATCACAATCATACAATCATAATCATACAATCACAATCATACTTTCACAATCATACAATCACAATCATACAATCACAATCATACAATCACAATCATACAATCACAATCATACAATCACAATCATACAATCACAATCATACAATCACAATCATACAATCGCAATTATACAATCGCAATCATACAATCACAATCATACAATCTCAATCATACAATCACAATCATACAACCACAAAAAGACAATCACAATCATACAATCACAATCATACAATCACAATTATGCAATCACAATCATACAATCGCATTCATACAATCGCAATCATACAATCACAATCATACAATCACAATCATACAATCACAATCATAAAATCACAAAAATACAAACTTAATCATACAATCACAATCATACCATCACAATCATACAATCACAATCATACAATCATAATCATACAATTACAATCATACATCACAATCATACAATCGCAATCATACAATTACAATATCCCAAATACAATCTCCCAAATACAATCATACAATCACAATCATACATACACAATCATACAATCACAATCATACAATCGCAATCATACAATCGCAATCATACAATTACAATATCCCAAATACAATCTCCCAAATACAATCATACAATCACAATCATACAATCACAATCATACAATCACAATCATACAATCGCAATCATACAATTACAATATCCCAAATACAATCTCCCAAATACAATCATACAATCACAATCACACAATCACAATCATACAATCATAATCATACAATTACAATCATATATCACAATCATACAATCACAATCATACTATCACAATCATACAATCACAATCATACAGTCACAATCATTCAATCACAATCATACAATCACAATCATACAATCGCAATCATACAATTACAATCTCCCAAATACAATCTCCCAACTACAATCTCCCAAATACAATCATACAATCACAATCATACAATCACAATCATACAATCACAATCATACAATCATTATCATACAATTACAATCATACATCATAATCATACAATCACAATCATACAATCGCAATCATACAATCACAATCATACAATCGCAATCATATAATTACAATCTCCCAAATACAATCTCCCAAATACAATCATACAATCACAATCATACAATCACAATCATACAATCACAATCATACAATCACAATCATACAATCACAATCATACTATCACAATCATACAATCACAATCATACAATCGCAATCATACAATCACAATCATACAATCACAATCATACGTTCAAAATCATGCAATCAGAATCATACAATCACAATCATGCAATCACAATCATACAATTATAATCATTCAATCACAATCATTCAATCACAATCGTACAATCACAATCGTACAATCTCAATCGCACAACCACAATCACACAATCACACTCATACAATCACAATCATACAATCACAATCATACAATCACAATCATACAATCACAATCATACAATCACAATCATACAATCACAATCATACAATCACAATCATACAATCACAATCATACCATCACAATCATACTTATACAAACATACAATCACAATCATACAATCACAATCATACAATCACAGTCATACAATCACAATCATACAATCACATTCATACAATCGCAAGCATACAATCACAATCATACAATCTCAATCATACAATCGCAATCATACAATCATAATCGTACAATTAGAATCATACATCACAATCATACAATCACAATCATACAATCGCAACCATACAATTACAATATCCCAAATACAATCTCCCAAATACAATCATACAATCACAATCACACAATCGCAAGCATACAATCACAATCATACAATCTCAATCATACGATCACAATCATACAATCACAATCATACAATCACAATCATACATTCAAAATCATGCAATCACAATCATACAATCACAATCATGCAATCACAATCATACAATCATATTCATACAATCACAATCATACAATCACAATCATACAATCACAATCATACAATCGCAATCATACAATTACAATATCCCAAATACAATCTCCCGAATACAATCATACAATCACAATCATACAATCACAATCATACAATCACAATCATACAATCACAATCATACAACCACAATCAGACAATCACAATCATACAATCACAATCATACAATCACAATTATGCAATCACAATCATACAATCGCATTCATACAATCGCAATCATACAATCACAATCATACAATCACAATCATACAATCACAATCATACAATCACAAAAATACAATCATAGTCATACAATCACAATCATACAATCGCAATCATACAATCACAATCATACAATCGCAATCATACAATTACAATCTCCCAAATACAATCTCCCAAATACAATCTCCCAACTACAATCTCCCAAATACAATCATACAATCGCAATTATACAATCACAATCATACAATCATAATCATAATATTACAATCATACATCACAATCATACAATCACAATCATACAATCGCAATCATACAATCACAATCATACAACCGCAATCATACAATTACAATCTCCCAAATACAATCTCCCAAATACAATCTCCCAACTACAATCTCCCAAATACAATCATACAATCACAATCATACAATCACAATCATACAATCGCAATCATACAATTACAATCTCCCAAATAGAATCTCCCAAATACAATCATACAATCACAATCATACAATCACAATCATACAATCACAATCATACAATCACAATCATACAATCACAATCATACTATCACAATCATACAATCACAATCATACAATCATAATCATAGAATTAGAATCATACATCACAATCATACAATCGCAATCATAAAATTACAATATCCCAAATACAATCTCCCAAATACAATCTTACAATCACAATCATACAATCGCAAGCATACAATCACAATCATACAATCTCAATCATACAATCTCAATCATACAATCACAATCATACAATCATAATCATACAATTACAATCATACATCGCAATCATACAATCACAATCATACAATCACAATCATACTATCGCAATCATACAATCACAATCATACAATCACAATCATACGATCACAATCATACAATCACAATCATACAATCACAATCATACATTCAAAATCATGCAATCACAATCATACAATCACAATCATGCAATCACAATCATACAATCATATTCATACAATCACAATCATACAATCACAATCGTACATTCACAATCATACAATCACAATCATACAATCACAATCATACAATCACAATCATACAATCACAATCATACAATCACAGTCATACAATCACAATCATACAATAACAATCATACAATCACAATCATACTTTCACAATCATACAATCACAATCATACAATCACAATCGTACAATCACAATCATACAATCACAATCATACAATCACAATCATACAATCACAATCATACAATCGCAATCATACAATCACAATCATACAATCTCAATCATACAATCACAATCATACAATCATAATCATACAATTACAATCATACATCACAATCATACAATCACAATCATACAATCGCAATTATACAATCGCAATCATACAATCACAATCATACAATCTCAATCATACAATCACAATCATACCACCACAAAAAGACAATCACAATCATACAATCACAATCATACAATCACAATTATGCAATCACAATCATACAATCGCATTCATACAATCGCAATCATACAATCACAATCATACAATCACAATCATACAATCACAATCATAAAATCACAAAAATACAAACTTAATCATACAATCACAATCATACCATCACAATCATACAATCACAATCATACAATCATAATCATACAATTACAATCATACATCACAATCATACAATCACAATCATACAATCGCAATCATACAATTACAATATCCCAAATACAATCTCCCAAATACAATCATACAATCACAATCATACTATCACAATCATACAATCACAATCATACAGTCACAATCATTCAATCACAATCATACAATCACAATCATACAATCGCAATCATACAATTACAATCTCCCAAATACAATCTCCCAACTACAATCTCCCAAATACAATCATACAATCACAATCATACAATCACAATCATACAATCACAATCATACAATCATAATCATACAATTACAATCATACATCACAATCATACAATCACAATCATACAATCGCAATCATACAATCACAATCATACAATCGCAATCATACAATTACAATCTCCCAAATACAATCTCCCAAATACAATCATACAATCACAGTCATACAATCACAATCATACAATCATAATCATACAATCACAATCATACAATCACAATCATACTATCACAATCATACAATCACAATCATACAATCACAATCATACAATCACAATCATACAATCACAATCATACATTCAAAATCATGCAATCAGAATCATACAATCACAATCATGCAATCACAATCATACAATTATAATCATTCAATCACAATCATTCAATCACAATCGTACAATCACAATCGTACAATCTCAATCGCACAACCACAATCACACAATCACACTCATACAATCACAATCATACAATCACAATCATACAATCACAATCATACAATCACAATCATACAATCACAATCATACAATCACAATCATACAATCACAATCATACAATCACAATCATACAATCACAATCATACAATCACAATCATACAATCACAATCATACAATCACAATCATACTTTCACAATCATACAATCACAATCATACAATCACAATCATACAATCACAGTCATACAATCACAGTCATACAATCACAATCATACTATCACAATCATACAATCACAGTCATACAATCACAATCGTACATTCACAATCATACAATCACAATCATACAATCACAATCATACAATCACAATCATACAATCACAATCATACAATCACAATCATGCAATCACAATCATACAATCACATTCATACAATCGCAAGCATACAATCACAATCATACTATCACAATCGTACAATCACAATCGTACAATCACAATCGCACAACCACAATCAGACAATCACAATCATAAAATCACAATCATACAATCACAATCATACAATCACAATCATACAATCACAATCATACTTTCACAATCATACTATCACAATCATACAATCACAATCATACAATCACAGTCATACAATAACAATCATATAATCACAATCATACTATCACAATCATACAATCACAATCATACAATCACAATCATATAATCACAATCATACAATCACAATCATACAATCACAATCATACAATCACAATCAAAGAATCACAATCATACAATCACAATCATACAATCGCAAGCATACAATCACAATCATACAATCTCAATCATACAATCACAATCATACAATCACAATCATACAATCATAATCATACAATTACAATCATACATCACAATCATACAATCACAATCATACAATCGCAATCATACAATTACAATATCCCAAATACAATCTCCCAAATACAATCATACAATCACAATCATACAATCACAATCAGACAATCGAAAGCATACAATCACAATCATACAATCTCAATCATACAATCACAATCATACAATCATAATCATACAATTACAATCATACATCACAATCATACAATCACAATCATACAATCACAATCATACTATCGCAATCATACAATCACAATCATACAATCACAATCATACGATCACAATCATACAATCACAACCATTCAATCACAATCATACATTCAAAATCATGCAATCACAATCATACAATCACAATCATACAATCACAATCATACAATCACAATCATACAATCACACTGATACAATCACAATCATACAATCACAATCATACAATCATAATCATACAATCACAATCATACTTTCACAATCATACAATCACAATCATACAATCACAATCATACAATCACAATCATACAATCACAATCATTCAATCGCAATCATACAATCACAATCATACAATCATAATCATACAATTACAATCATACATCACAATCATACAATCACAATCATACAATCATAATCATACAATTACAATCATACATCACAATCATACAATCGCAATCATACAATCACAATCATACAATCGCAATCATACAATTACAATCTCCCAAATACAATCTCCCAAATACAATCATACAATCACAATCATACAATCACAATCATACAATCACAATCATACAATCACAATCATACAATCACAATCATACAATCACAATCATACTATCACAGTCATACAATCACAATCATACAATCACAATCATACAATCACAATCATACAATCACAGTCATACAATCACAGTCATACAATCACAATCATACTATCACAATCATACAATCACAATCATACAATCACAATCATACAATCATAATCATGCAATCACAGTCCTACGATCGCAATCATACAATCACAATCATACCATCACAATCATACAATCACAATCATACAATCATAATCATATAATTACAATCATACATCGCAATCATACAACCACAATCATACAATCGCAATCATACAATTACAATCTCCCAAATAAAATCTCCCAAATACAATCTCCCAGATACAATCTCCCAGATACAATCATACAATCACAATCATACAATCACAATCATACAATCATAATCATACAATTACAATCATACATCACAATCAGACAATCACAATCATACAATCGCAATCATATAATCACAATCATACAATCGCAATCATACAATTACAATCTCCCAAATACAATCTCCCAAATACAATCTCCCAGATACAATCATACAATCACAATCATGCAATCACAATCATACAATCAGAATCATACAATCTCAATCATTCAATAACAATCGTACAATCACAATCGTACAATCACAATCGCACAACCACAATCAGACAATCACACTCATACAATCACAATCATACAATCACAATCATACAATCACAATCATACAATCACAATCATACCATCACAATCATACTTTCACAATCATACAATCACAATCATACAATCACAATCATACAATCACAGTCACACAATCACAATCATACAATCACAATCATACTATCACAATCATACAATCACAATCATAGAATCACAATCATACAACCATAATCATACAATCACAATCATACAATCACAATCATACAATCACAATCATACAATCGCAAGCATACAATCACAATCATACAATCTCATTCATTCAATCGCAATCATACAATCATAATCATACAATTACAGTCATACATCACAATCATACAATCACAATCATACAATCGCAATCATACAATCACAATCATACAATCACAGTCATACAATCACAATCATACAATCACAATCATACATTCAAAATCATGCAATCACAATCATACAATCACAATCATGCAATCACAATCATACAATCATATTCATACAATCCCAATCATACAATCACAATCGTACATTCACAATCATACAATCACAATCATACAATCACAATCATACAACCACAATCATACAATCACAGTCATACAATCACAATCATACAATAACAATCATACAATCACAATCATACTTTCACAATCATACAATCACAATCATACAATCACAATCGTACAATCACAATCATACAATCGCAATCATACAATCACAATCATACAATCTCAATCATACAATCACAATCATACAATCATAATCATACAATTACAATCATACATCACAATCATACAATCACAATCATACAATCGCAATCATACAATCACAATCATACAATCGCATTCATACAATCGCAATCATACAATCACAATCATACAATCGCAATCATACAATCACAATCATACAATCACAATCATACGTTCAAAATCATGCAATCAGAATCATACAATCACAATCATGCAATCACAATCATACAATTATAATCATTCAATCACAATCATTCAATCACAATCGTACAATCACAATCGTACAATCTCAATCGCACAACCACAATCACACAATCACACTCATACAATCACAATCATACAATCACAATCATACAATCACAATCATACAATCACAATCATACAATCACAATCATACAATCACAATCATACAATCACAATCATACAATCACAATCATACCATCACAATCATACTTATACAAACATACAATCACAATCATACAATCACAATCATACAATCACAGTCATACAATCACAATCATACAATCACATTCATACAATCGCAAGCATACAATCACAATCATACAATCTCAATCATACAATCGCAATCATACAATCATAATCGTACAATTAGAATCATACATCACAATCATACAATCACAATCATACAATCGCAACCATACAATTACAATATCCCAAATACAATCTCCCAAATACAATCATACAATCACAATCACACAATCGCAAGCATACAATCACAATCATACAATCTCAATCATACAATCACAATCATACAATCATAATCATACAATTACAATCATACATCACAATCATACAATCACAATCATACAATCACAATCATACTATCGCAATCATACAATCACAATCATACAATCACAATCATACGATCACAATCATACAATAACTATCATATAATCACAATCATACTATCACAATCATACAATCACAATCATACAATCACAATCATATAATCACAATCATACAATCACAATCATACAATCACAATCATACAATCACAATCAAAGAATCACAATCATACAATCACAATCATACAATCGCAAGCATACAATCACAATCATACAATCTCAATCATACAATCACAATCATACAATCACAATCATACAATCATAATCATACAATTACAATCATACATCACAATCATACAATCACAATCATACAATCGCAATCATACAATTACAATATCCCAAATACAATCTCCCAAATACAATCATACAATCACAATCATACAATCACAATCAGACAATCGCAAGCATACAATCACAATCATACAATCTCAATCATACAATCACAATCATACAATCATAATCATACAATTACAATCATACATCACAATCATACAATCACAATCATACAATCACAATCATACTATCGCAATCATACAATCACAATCATACAATCACAATCATACGATCACAATCATACAATCACAACCATTCAATCACAATCATACATTCAAAATCATGCAATCACAATCATACAATCACAATCATACAATCACAATCATACAATCACAATCATACAATCACACTGATACAATCACAATCATACAATCATAATCATACAATCACAATCATACTTTCACAATCATACAATCACAATCATACAATCACAATCATACAATCACAATCATTCAATCGCAATCATACAATCACAATCATACAATCATAATCATACAATTACAATCATACATCACAATCATACAATCACAATCATACAATCATAATCATACAATTACAATCATACATCACAATCATACAATCGCAATCATACAATCACAATCATACAATCGCAATCATACAATTACAATCTCCCAAATACAATCTCCCAAATACAATCATACAATCACAATCATACAATCACAATCATACAATCACAATCATTCAATCACAATCATACAATCACAATCATACTATCACAATCATACAATCACAATCATACAATCACAATCATACTATCACAATCATACAATCACAATCATACAATCACAATCATACAATCACAATCATACAATCACAATCATACAATCACAATCATACAATCATAATCATACAATTACAATCATACATCACAATCATACAATCACAATCATACAATCGCAATCATACAATCACAATCATACAATCGCAATCATACAATTACAATCTCCCAAATACAATCTCCCAAATACAATCATACAATCACAGTCATACAATCACAATCATACAATCATAATCATACAATCACAATCATACAATCACAATCATACTATCACAATCATACAATCACAATCATACAATCACAATCATACAATCACAATCATACAATCACAATCATACATTCAAAATCATGCAATCACAATCATACAATCACAATCATGCAATCACAATCATACAATCATATTCATACAATCACAATCATACAATCACAATCATACAATCACAATCATACAATCGCAATCATACAATTACAATATCCCAAATACAATCTCCCGAATACAATCATACAATCACAATCATACAATCACAATCATACAATCACAATCATACAATCACAATCATACAACCACAATCAGACAATCACAATCATACAATCACAATCATACAATCACAATTATGCAATCACAATCATACAATCGCATTCATACAATCGCAATCATACAATCACAATCATACAATCACAATCATACAACCACAATCATACAATCACAAAAATACAATCATAGTCATACAATCACAATCATACAATCGCAATCATACAATCACAATCATACAATCGCAATCATACAATTACAATCTCCCAAATACAATCTCCCAAATACAATCTCCCAACTACAATCTCCCAAATACAATCATACAATCGCAATTATACAATCACAATCATACAATCATAATCATAATATTACAATCATACATCACAATCATACAATCACAATCATACAATCGCAATCATACAATCACAATCATACAACCGCAATCATACAATTACAATCTCCCAAATACAATCTCCCAAATACAATCTCCCAACTACAATCTCCCAAATACAATCATACAATCACAATCATACAATCACAATCATACAATCGCAATCATACAATTACAATCTCCCAAATAGAATCTCCCAACTACAATCATACAATCACAATCATACAATCACAATCATACAATCACAATCATACAATCACAATCATACAATCACAATCATACTATCACAATCATACAATCACAATCATACAATCATAATCATACAATTAGAATCATACATCACAATCATACAATCGCAATCATAAAATTACAATATCCCAAATACAATCTCCCAAATACAATCTTACAATCACAATCATACAATCGCAAGCATACAATCACAATCATACAATCTCAATCATACAATCACAATCATACAATCACAATCGTACAATCACAATCATACAATCACAATCATACAATCACAATCATACAATCACAATCATAAAATCACAAAAATACAAACTTAATCATGCAATCACAATCATACCATCACAATCATACAATCACAATCATACAATCATAATCATACAATTACAATCATACATCACAATCATACAATCACAATCATACAATCGCAATCATACAATTACAATATCCCAAATACAATCTCCCAAATACAATCATACAATCACAATCATACTATCACAATCATACAATCACAATCATACAGTCACAATCATTCAATCACAATCATACAATCACAATCATACAATCGCAATCATACAATTACAATCTCCCAAATACAATCTCCCAACTACAATCTCCCAAATACAATCATACAATCACAATCATACAATCACAATCATACAATCACAATCATACAATCATAATCATACAATTACAATCATACATCACAATCATACAATCACAATCATACAATCGCAATCATACAATCACAATCATACAATCGCAATCATACAATTACAATCTCCCAAATACAATCTCCCAAATACAATCATACAATCACAGTCATACAATCACAATCATACAATCATAATCATACAATCACAATCATACAATCACAATCATACTATCACAATCATACAATCACAATCATACAATCACAATCATACAATCACAATCATACAATCACAATCATACATTCAAAATCATGCAATCAGAATCATACAATCACAATCATGCAATCACAATCATACAATTATAATCATTCAATCACAATCATTCAATCACAATCGTACAATCACAATCGTACAATCTCAATCGCACAACCACAATCACACAATCACACTCATACAATCACAATCATACAATCACAATCATACAATCACAATCATACAATCACAATCATACAATCACAATCATACAATCACAATCATACAATCACAATCATACAATCACAATCATACAATCACAATCATACAATCACAATCATACAATCACAATCATACTTTCACAATCATACAATCACAATCATACAATCACAATCATACAATCACAGTCATACAATCACAGTCATACAATCACAATCATACTATCACAATCATACAATCACAGTCATACAATCACAATCGTACATTCACAATCATACAATCACAATCATACAATCACAATCATACAATCACAATCATACAATCACAATCATACAATCACAATCATGCAATCACAATCATACAATCACATTCATACAATCGCAAGCATACAATCACAATCATACTATCACAATCGTACAATCACAATCGTACAATCACAATCGCACAACCACAATCAGACAATCACAATCATAAAATCACAATCATACAATCACAATCATACAATCACAATCATACAATCACAATCATACTTTCACAATCATACTATCACAATCATACAATCACAATCATACAATCACAGTCATACAATAACAATCATATAATCACAATCATACTATCACAATCATACAATCACAATCATACAATCACAATCATATAATCACAATCATACAATCACAATCATACAATCACAATCATACAATCACAATCAAAGAATCACAATCATACAATCACAATCATACAATCGCAAGCATACAATCACAATCATACAATCTCAATCATACAATCACAATCATACAATCACAATCATA